>NW_007069489.1:195733-321956 GCF_000164805.1 Carlito syrichta
CTCCGGTGATCCTTCGCCTCAGCCTTCCAAGTAGCCGGAATTACAGGCATGCGCTACCATGCCCGGCTGATTTTTTGATTTATTGTAGAGATGAGACCTCGCTGCCCAGGCAGGTCTATAATCCGCAGACTCAGGCAATCCACTCACCTCAGCCTCCCAAAGGAGTGGGATTGCAGGCTGAGCCAACTATTGTGAATGGAATTGTGTCTTTTATTGGGGTTCCCTTTTGTTTATTATTGGTGTAAAGAAATGCAATTATCTTTTGCACATTTATGTTATACCCTGAGACATTGCTGAAGTCCTTTATCAGTGCAAGGAGGTTTTTGACAGATTCTCTTGGGTTTTCAAGGTATAGAATCATGTAATCTGCAAAGAGAGATAAATTGACTTCCTTTTTTCTTATTTAGATACCCCTGATCGCCTTCTCTTCTCTGATTGCTATAGCTAGGACTTCTAAAACTATGTTGAACAGGAGGGGTGAGAGTGGGCATCCTTGTTCCAGTTTTCAGGGAAAATGGTTCCAATTTCTGCCTGTTTAGCAGAATGCTGACTGTGGGTTTCTCATAGATAGTTCTACTGTTTTGAGGTAAGTTCCATCTATATCTAAAGTTCGAGGGTGCTGGATTATATCAAAAGCTTTTTCTGCATCTAATGATATAATCATGTGGTTTTTGTTTTTATGTCTATTGTTGTATTTAATTACATTTATGATCTTACAAATGCAGAACCAGCCTTGCATCCCAGGGATGAAGCCTACTTGGTTGTGATGAATGATTTTTGATATGTGTTGTTGAATCCGGTTTGCTAGGATCTGGTTGAGAATTTTACCATGTATGTTCATCAAAGATATTGGCCTGTAGTTCTCTTTCTTTGTTGGGTCTTTACCTGGCTTGGGTATCAATGTGATGTTAGCTTCATAAAATGATTTGGGGAGAGTTCCATCTTTCTCAATCACCTGGAATATTTTCAATAGGATTGATCAGTTCCTCCTTGTATGTCTTGTCGAATTCTGCTGGAAAGCCATCTGGTCCAGGGCTTTTTTTTTTTTTTAAGGTAGTTTTCTTATGACATAGCAAATTTTCTGGATTATTATTGATCTATTTAGGGTCTCGATTTCTTCTTGTTTCAATCTAGGGCAGTTGTGTGATGTCAGAAAATCCTTCATTTCCTTTAGGTTTTCAAGTTAGTTTCTATGCATGTGTACATAGTATTCTCTGATAATCTTTTGTATTTCTTCAGGGCCAGATGTGACTTCATCTTTTGTGTTTCTGATTGTGCTTATTTGGGCTTTCTCTCTTGTTTTCTTGGTCAATCTAACTAGGGGACTATCAATCTTGTTTATCCTTTCAAGAACCAGCTTTTTGTTTTGTTAATTTTTTAATATTTCCTTGTTGTCTTCTCTGTCCCAGATTTGGGCTTCTATTTTGGTGATCTGGATTCTTCTGCTGAAGTTAGGGTTTTGATGGTCTTGCTTTTCCAGTTTCCTTTGGAGACTTGTTAGGCCGTTAACTTCCGGTCTTTCCATTTTCTTCATGTGTGTTTGTAGAGATAAGAATACCCCACTTAATACTGCTTTCATGGCATCCCAGAGATTTTGGTAAGATATTTCTTCATTTTCATTTGTTTCCAGGTATCTTTTAATCTCTGTTTTGATTTCCATGTTGATCCAGGAGTTGCTTAGCATCATGCTTTTAGTGTCCATGTCTTTGTGAGTTTTGTGGAAACTTGTTGGTGTTGGTATTTATTTTTATTCCAGTGTGGTCTGAGAAGGTACATGGCAAAATTTCAATCTTATGAAATTTGTTTATACTTAATTTATGGCCAAGGACCTGGTTGATCTTAGAGTGCATTCCATGTGGTGAAGTGTTCTGTAGGAGTTGGGTGGAGTGTTCTGTAGGTATCAATAAGTCCATTTGGTCAAGAGTAAGATTGAGGTTCTGGATCTCCTTGCTGATTTTTTTGTCCTGATGATCTGTCTAGGGTTGTGAGTGGGGTATTAACGTCCTTATCTATGATAGTGTTAGGGTCAATATCTTTTTTAAGTTTGCCTAGTAGCTGCTTTATGAAAGTTGGCATCCTATGTTGGGTGTATATATGTTTAGGATGGATATTTCTTGTTTATGGATTGAACCTTTTATCAATATGTAGTGACATTCTGTATTTTTTAATAGTTTGAAAGGTATTTTGGCTGGGTTCAGTGACGTAGCCTGTAATCCCAGCACTTTGGGAGGTCAAGGTGAGTGGATTGCCTGAGTCTGTGGGTTTGAGACCCACCCAGGCAACTTGGTGAGACCTCATGCTCATGTGTACAATAAATCAAAAATTAGCCTGGCATGATAGTGCATGTTTGTGGTTCCAGGAGGCAGGAAGGCTGAGGTGGAAGGATCGTCAGAGTCCAGCAGGTTGAGGCTGCAGTGGCTGGGAGCGTGCCACTGCACTCCAGTCTGGATGACAGTGTGAGACTCCAATGCAAAACAAAACAAAAGATATTCTGTCTGAAATTAAGATCGCAACTCCTGCTTTCTTTTGTGTTCCGTTCACCTGAAATTTTGCTTCCTATCCTCTTACTTTGAGTCTGTGAGTACATTTTCTGGTGATATTAGTCTCCTAGAGACAATATATTGTTGTCTCATGATGTCTTATCCATGCATTTAGTTTATTTTCATTCAGCCTAATTATTCAAATATGAGAGTTTATCCCTGTCAGGAGGTTCTTATAGAGTTGTTGTTGTTCCTGTTGGTTTGTTGTCTTTCTTTTGGTTTTTGGGTTGATTCATGTATGTTTTCAGTCTTTTTTCTGTACTCTTGTGAAGAATGTCATCATTCTTTTTTCTGTTCTTTTGTGTTTAATACTTTCTTAAGTGTTTCTTATAGAGGTGGTCTGGAGGCAGTGTAAGTTCTTAGGGATTGAATGTCTGGAAAGATTTTAATTCTCCTTCTCTGATGAAGCTTAGCTTAGCTGGGTAGGCTATTCTTGGCTTAAATTGTTTATCTTTGAGAACTTTGAAGTTTGGGCTCTAAGCACTCCTAGCCAGAAGTGTTTCTGTAGATCAGTTTGCTGCTGTTCTAATTGGTCTTCCCCAGTAGGTAGTCTGACCTTTTTCTCTTGATGTCTTTTGGATTTTTTCTTTTATACCTACTTTGTTTAGGCAAATTATTATGTTTTTGTGAGTCTTCTCATTTGTTGTCTTGCAGCAGGTCTCTGAATCTCTTGTGTTTGAATTTTTGCATCACTGATGAGATGAGAGAAGTTTTCTTGAATAATTTCATGGAATGTTTGTTACAGGGTGGTCTCTGTCTCTCTTTCTCCTCGGGAAGTCCAATTACTCTTACGTTCTGTTTCTTGAAGTAATCGCTCATCTCTTGAAGGTTTTGTTCTGTCTTTTAAAACTTCTTTTCTATGTTTTTGACAGTTTGAGATAGTTCTGTGTTTTGGTCCTCCAACAATGAGATTCTTTCTTCTGCTTGGCTAATTCTGATTTCCATGCTGATTAGTTTGTTATTTATTTCAATCACAGTATTCTTTACTGCTGTTATCTCAGTTATCAACTTCTTCCTATTTTCTTCTTGTCTCTCCTCAATTTTTTTTATTCTTTCCATTAATGTCGTGATGTCTGGGTTTGTAGTATGTGACCAGTCATTCTGGAGGCCCTTTATTGCTTGTGTTCCAAAGTCTGTTTTCTCAGTGTCTGACTCCCCAGGGGTCTGTGTGAGACCTATATTCTTTTTTTGGTTTTTCTTCATTTCTGTAGATTTTCCTCCCCATTTTTCCCCTTTCCCCCCCCTCTTCTTTAATTCTGTTGTTCAGGGGTGGCAGGGTTGCTTTTATTTCTGTTTGCTCAATCTCCTATTCTTCCTTATGTGAATCCTTTAGTTTTGTTCAATTCTGAAGCTAGACTATGCATTGGGAGTTATATTTTTTGCATTTTTGAGATTTAATGGGGGGGGAGCTGTGATTTAAAATCTATCTTCAGATCCCAGTATCCACTGACAGGTGTATGAATACCCTGGAACCCACTTCCCACTGCCTTGCAATCTGTCCATGTAGTGGAGGTATAGGTTTGCTTCCTCAAAACAAAATGAGGTAAGAAAAAGGAAAAGAATGGAACAGGGAAGGAGAAGGAAGAGGAGCGTGGAGAGAGAGGAGTAAGAGGGAAGCAGACAAATGTACTGACTAACCAATGAAAAGAAACACAAAGACAAAAAAGAGAAAAAAAAACTAAAAGATACAGAAAATCATACAGACACACAAGCCAACTAACCTCCTTAGTGATGTGCTATTCCCCTACTCAAACATGAAGTCTAAAGAAAAAAAATCAGTAAAATAATAGAAACAAGGCAAGTATGAAAGTGTTATCAATAATATAATAATAAGGGAAAGAAAACAGAAAAAAAAGATGAGTAAAACAAACAAAGAATAAGAATAAAAAAATAAAAACAAAGGGACCAAGCATACTCTGAGATTGTTCCTCCAAGTTACTGTGCTTTCAGCTCTGATCTCTAGCTCTCATTGCAGGCTGGTAGGGTTGCTCACAGCCAGGGTCAGATGCCCAAGGCCTGCTTTGTAAGGAAGGTAGATCTGGATTCAGTCAGCTTGCTGCCTTTCAAGTCTGCCACTCAGATCTGACCTGTCTGTGTCCAATCTGTCATGGGAAGGGGCTTCTGTCTCTCCCAGTTTGGTGTGATTACCTTAGGTCTCAAGTTGGAGGCTGGTTATAGCTGGGCAGAGTTGGATGGGGTAATACAGGTAGCTGCCTGGTCTGCGGGCTCCAGCTAATCTCTGATCCCACCACAGCTGGGGGCCGAGCCAGAGAAGGTGGAGTGCAGACAGCTGGGCACTACATGTCAGTGTGGTGCATGGCAGCTCGGGGTGGGGCAGAGTGGTGAAGCCAGTTAGGGAGCCCAGAGTTCTATGGGGCCAGGAGCCAAGGGCTGCCCTGGGTGGGGTGGTGGCAGCAGCAGCAGCAGCTTCGGCCATGTCAACAGAGTGGTGTGTGGGACCGAGGGCCTCTAGTCCATGGGCAAGCATGACTGGTGGCAGCAGTGGCAGCGGCAGAGCAGTGCATGGGGCCTGTATCTGCCAGCCTGTGTCGCTGGCTGAAGAGCAGACCGGCAATGGTGGGAGTGGCAGCTACCAGAGGAAAGCAAGAGTCATTATGTCATTATGGACACTTACTTTTGCAGAGACTCTCACAGTCCAACTTGGCGGAGGCCATCTTGCCAGAAGTTCAATGCTTTCATCATGTGTGTGTATTTTTTTTTGCAAATATATTTTAATGCAATTAATAGACTCTGGTCTCTACTTTCTAAACTTCCCTTTTATTACGTGTTCTCTTGAGTGAGATATTTCTGATGTAATAGAGCTGATTCAGGATGTATGATTAAGTTGGATGGAATAGCAATTATATTTGCAGTTTACAGTCACATCTATATAAAGTTATTTAGAACTGGTATAGGAATACAATTACTACTCACTGTGCTGACTCTTCCTGTAGATTGTGACATAAAAAAAAAATCACACCTCATCTCTACAATAAATCAAAAAATTAGCCAGGCAGGTGGTATGCATTTGTAGTTCCAGTTACTTGGAAGGCTGAGGTGGAAGGATTGCCAGATCCCAGTGGGTCAAGGCTGCAGTGGCTGGGAGCATGCCACTTACCAGTCTGGGCAACAGAGTGAGACTCCAACTCAAAAAAAAAAACAAAACACAAAATTTATATCAAATGCAGTTCATATCCTTTTTCTCATTGAAGGACAGGCTACCTCCGCAGTACCTCATGTTGTGGAATATTAAGTCATTTGCAGTATTAGATATTTTCGTTTGTAATCCGGCTTCTATGTGGAATATTTTGAATACACAGCAACTTATGTTTTTCTTTCTTGTTTGTAATAAGATGATCATTATAAAGCTACTTAACCCTCTTGAGCTAAGAAAAACACCTGATAAAACTCTAGAATATATTTCTCAGACTTTGATAACTTATTCACAAATAAGATACAAAATATTTATTTAAAAGGTTATCAACAGTGTAACTACTAATGTCATAGAAATTACACTGCATTAGGTATCATAAGTAATTTAGGGATGATGTAAAGTATATAGGAGGATAACACCATTTTATATAAGGGATTTGAATATCTACAGATTTTAGTATCCATGAGGATCTTGTTACTAATCCCCTGAGGCTATTAAGTTGGGCTCTAATCCTAAAAGTACGCACACTGCCATAAACATTTGAAGATGAAACAAACTTTTGTAAACTTGATGACAAAAAATGAGTTTAATAAGCAACCCTAGAGAAAAATGACATCACACTTCTCTCCACAGAAGGTCATAGTATAAAATAATTTTCATGGGAGAAAGTATATATATCATATAATATGGAGCAAAAAGATCCACAAAAATGTATAAGAGCATTATGGCAGGAGAGCTAATAAATCAGATGCTATTTATTTTTGAAACTTTATTGTGATATTTGTTAGCTCTTTAAAAAGTTATGATTAATTGGAATTTGCATTTCTTATTCTAAATAAACCTGCTCTTTAGTAACTATGTATTCATTTTTAATTATTTCTTGAAGAGTTTTCTCCCATAATTTGTATAAGTTTTATTACCTACAAACATCTTGATCTGCCTTTGCCCTTAATGACATTCTTAAGTCTGTGATACTCTTTGTCTAGTTCAGACTGGCATATAAATATGATCACTTTATGATTTGTTGGGTCATAGTCTCTATCACTACAGGAAGATCCCGAAGCTTCCCTCTCCCCTTCTCAGGTCAGAGATCCTTTCTCTATTTCTCAGGGTAAGAATTATTGGTTAGTCTCAGACAGTTCTATTTGCAACAATTCTACTATTGGTGTCTCTGCTTATGGTTTTTGAAAAACAGAATCCTTTTACCTCTACACATGGTACAAATGAACCTCTTCCTTTCTTATGGGTTCTTATCCTTCTTAACTTTTCTTCGAGGAAAAAAGAGAAAGCGACCTGGTTAAAGAAAATTAAAGCATGCTAAAATATTTGATGAGAAATGCTGCAACACAAGGCATAAATATAACAAAAAATTTGATATTAGCCTAAATTGAATCTTAGAACATTCCCTGAATACCTTATCTCATTTATTATCACCTTAGTAACCTTTGATTTGGGTTTCTGGATGTGAAAAATATTAACTTTGGTAGTAATAATAATTTAGAATTGGTGAGATTTCAAATCCCAGATTTACAATTTGCCTCTCTAACAAACTAAAAAACAAATCATTATTTTGTCTTGACAACAATTAAAATTACCTGCTGTCCTTGGTGTTTCTCTACATGCACTTGCCTCTAGGCTTTTACCAGCTGTTACAAGTTCTGCCTTATGGTTTATCCTTGACACCACTGCTGGCGTATCTCTCCTTTCTTTGTCACTGAAACTTTGCTCTTCCTGTCACTGCCAGTCTTCCACTGCAATCTTCATGTCATCCCCGGGACTGCTCTCACAAAGGTAACTGAGGTACCTTTTCACATTGAAGACTCTACTGCCCTCCTAATTGTCTTACAGCTTCCCATTTGTCAAGCAATTCATCTCATCCCCTGGTCAGGGAATATTCTAGTGTCAACACCATATGCACTGGAAAACATTCTTTTCTGTGTTACTTTTAATCATTAGTGGAGCTTATATTTTTGTTTTACTCTGGTGTTTCCCTATCTTTCATTCATAGGCATTATCTAAGATGGTTGGGATGGTCTTGCCCCAGTCCTAACATTTATTTAAGCGATTTTGCCTCAAATGCTAACTGTATATTTTTTCATGTATTTTTGTGTGTGTGTGTTTGCTTTTTCTATCATAGAGAATACATCTGGTGTTAATATACATAAAAGTCTTGATGGGCCACCCATATGTCCTAGTGGAATTATACTAGTATACTAGTTTCTTTACTAGGGCCAGAAAAGAAAATTTGTACAAGTTTTGGTGATAGCATCTGTCCTTTTGTAATTGTTTCCTCCACAGAAAGCATTATTTTGTCTTATATATAATATATATGCATATTAACATATATATACACATAATATACAATATTATCAATTATGTATACACATACACATACACATGACTGAGTAGAATATTTTACAAGATTGCCTATACAATTTTTCCATTTTATCAAAAAGGTTTCTCAAATCCTATGGAAATCTTTTAATGATCATCTCAATTATATTTCTCAACTCATTTGAACCTCTGACTAATCCTCTATTATAATTTTCTTGCTCACCTTTTATACAAGAAGATATTATCAATGTTTTCAAAAAATTCCATAATTGATTTCTCTGTCACTATGCAGTAAATTGTCTCAAAATTACATACTACACTAAAAACGATTAAAATAAATTATTGTTATAAAAAGAAAATTTTAGAGATCAGTTTAAAATGGATATGACATTTCTTCTAGATTTTTACAGATTAAGGGCATATTGTTTGGAGAAAACTAGGGAAATGTGGAGCATAATATAAAAGAATAAATTGACAATATCTATAATCTCACTTTATAAAGATAGGCACTGTTCATTTTCTCCTCCATATATATTTATGTCCATACACACAAAGATGCACAAAACTAGAATGACACTGAACATCCTTATTTGCATACTTACCATATCATTTTTTGCATTTCTTTTATTTTACACATTCTTTATGTATTTAATGTATTGTGAACATTTTCCTAGCTTATAGATATTCTTCTAAGCCAAAGTTTTTGAAGCATAGTGCTGTGCATATGTTTCCTGTGGTTTCTGCAGCTAAGAAATACAATTTTTGCATTCCCAAGATTGAAATAACCTAGTCTGAGTGAAATTTAGGTTCTATTATTTGGGTTTGTGTAATTCATGTTTTCTCCTCCACTTTTTAACCAGTTCTATACTATTGTACAGATGAGCAGTTTTCAAAATGCATACTGTCAATCATTGTAGTTTTGTAAGCTGCTCTGATATATAAAACAGATTGTACTTTTGTATAAGAGAGGTTCCTACCCAAAACAGGTAGAAAAGAACAGTTGCTCAGAGTAAGATATATTTTCTTGGGCAAAAGTTTAGAAAAAACTATTAACTGAAGATGACATAAATTACTACTAAACACATAAAGAGATGTTCTCTGGCACTAAAAATGAAAATTGAAGTCATATGGAGACACCATTTCATATTCTTCAATCAGCAAAAATTAAAATGTCTGACAATACCAAGTGACCAAATATAGGTGGAAATGTATAACAAGAATAATTCATATATTGCTAGTAAAGGTTTAAAAATTAGCATAAAATTTGTGGAGATATGTTAAATGTGCAAATGTGGAAATATGCTTAAAAGCTGAATATATAGTACATACTCTTGTGCCAAAAAATTCTGCTTCTTGATATACATCTAGAATAGAGTTTCCCATCCTTATTGCTATTCTAAGTGTGGCCAAGCAGACCTTGGGACAGCGGGGGTTCTGGGCAGGCCACTACTGGCTACAAATGGCCTCATTCTTTTACCTGTGTGCTTTATGATATTTTCTGTGTGTGGTCAGGAAAGGAATTGGGAATCACTGCCCTAGAGAACTCCCACATATATATGAGACATATACAATAATATTCTTAACAGTATTGCTAATAATAACAAAAAAGTTGAAAACCACCTAAATGCCCATCAACAAAAGAATGAGTAAATTAATCAAGGTATATTTTATAACAAAAATAAAATGCCATGTGACTTTCTTTCTTTCTTTTTTTTTTTTTTTTAGCAAAACAAGAATTTGTTACATGGATATCAAAAAAGAATGGAAAAATGCCAAAGTAATAGAAAATTAAAATATTAATTTGAAGAGTTATTGTTCTATTTTTTAAATGACTGTTTGCTTAATTAGTCTATTCCAGGGAATTCCAGTCCTGAATTTTAAACCTCCTAAATTATAGAAGCAAAATTCCATGAAAGAAAATTAATACTCAATATATGACAAACATTTTCAGTAATTTGTAAGTTTTAAAGCACCTAAAACCTTCCAGATAATGTGTCACATTGTGTGGGGGTAAGACTCATTAAGCAAAATTCATAGGTATTTATTTGTAAAATTTGCGGACCCCAAAAAATATTGAGTAAGTTACCAAAGCATTTGACAGTAATGTCAGAATGATAAAGCATTTTACAATGTACATTAAAAACTAACATCATAAGGAATACTGCTATAGTCATATTTACAATAAGTATTTTAGGAATTCCTCATATGAAATAAAGAGCAAATCTAGACTTAGTAGACAGACTTTTATTTGAAAGAATTATTGCAAGGGAAAAACAGAATATTACAATAAGGAGAATGCTCTAACTCTAAGGTCTTCAAGCAACTCCAGCGTTAGGCAGAAAGGTTTTTTTGTTTGTTGGTGGGTTTGTTTTGGTTTGTTTTTAATAGTGATGAGTAAACAATGCTGGAAAGAACCAGATGGGGAAGTGTGATGAAATGTAGGATGACATGATTGGAAAGCAGATCAGAGAATATTTTACCTCGAGGCAGCCTATTTTCAGGAGAGCTATCTGCTGGCTCAGACTGAGGGTAGGCCAAAGTTCAGAGGCCTGGAGAAAGGTAAGATGATTAACCAAAGTTTAGTTAGCAGGAGTTTTGTTGCAATTAATCAGTGAGGACAAGTATTTAGCTAATCATTTATGATGAAAAAAGGGGGGGGTGGATCTTGAAGATCTATGCGTGACTTTGTCATTGGCGTAATGGTTAATGTTATGTGTCATAATCTTATAACACATAATGTCATAATTGGTTAAACATTATTTCTGCGTGTTTCTGTGAAAGTGTTTCCAGATGAGAGGGTGAGATTAGCATCTGAGCTGGTAGACGGATTAAGGCAGGTAACTCGCCTCAATTTGCGTGGGCACTATCCAATTTGTAGGTGATCTGAATAGAACAATGTCAGAAGACAAAATAGTTCACTCTTCTGCCTGAATCCTTGAGCTGAAACTTTAGTATTCTTTCCTCAGACAGGGACTTACACCATTAGTACTCCTGGTTCTTAGGCAGGAGACTAAAGGGAACTATACCACAAGCTTTCTTGGGGACTTCTAAACCTCCACAATCAAATGAACCAATTTCTTATAACAAATATCTTTATGTGTGTGTGTGTGTGTGTGTGTGTGTGTGTGTGTGTATTAATATTTACATGTACACACATATACACAGAGTAGCTGTAGCTTAACAATTGGGATAAACACTGAGAAGTGAGTCATTAGTCTGTTTCATTGTTGTGCAATCATCATGGTGTGAACTTACACAACCCTAGATGTCATAGCCTATGCCTACTCCACACCTAGGCTATATGGTATAGCCTGTTGTTCTAAGGCTATAAAGCTGTACAGCATGTGACTGTATTGAATACTGTAGGCAATGATAACATAATGATAGGCATTTGTAAGTGTTTATTACAATCTTTGGGACCACTGTTGTACTTACAGCCCATCCCTGGTTGAAATGTTATGAGGTGCATGACTACATATACATACATATTGGTTCATACACACACACACACACACACACACACACACACACACACACACACACACACATTTCCTATTAGTTCTGACTCTCTGGAGAACCCTGGTAGACAAGGAGGGGTATCCATGAATCTTACCTAATTCCCCAAGTCCTGTTGGGAAGAGGAGTTCTTTGCTGTACTCTTTTCCAGAATGCAAAGGGTAAGGGTATCCTTTTAATCTTCTCTCTTTTTCAGAAACACAGAACACAGGTAAAATTCAACATCGTTATTCAATTTTTAAAAATAATTTTGCTATTATATATAGTAGTAATTGTACAAACATATGCACATATAAAAAGTTAGTAACTAACATGAATGTTGCTCTTTCTCTTGCTATCAAAACTAGGCTAAGGTCACTCTCCCTCACACTCATAGTGACTGATGGGACAACAAGGTTTCCATATTTGGGTTCTCACTAGCTCTGTCACATTGACACCTCATTCTTACCTTTCCTGATAGTTCAGTTCTATGCAGAATGCCCAGTATGCTACATGGTCCCCGTATTTCTACTTGTGTACTTTAGTCCTTGTACTGGTAATATATTCACACCTTCTAACCCTGACTATAAATGGAAGTTTGGACTCACTTTTAAATTCTGTGTTGCCATGTCTTTTTATGTACATGCTTGTTTTTCTGTTTCTGGTCTGTTTGAATCTCTTTTCCATCAATCCATAGACCTCTTTTTCCAGTGGCACTTCAGTTTTCACACAAGTCTTGGCTTAGTTTATATTTTGTTAAGCGTGGTGCAGTCTACTAGTACTCAATCTATAGTCACAGGATTTGAGAAATGTCCTATACTTATGGTTTCATCGGACTAAATTAGACCATATGCTCATTTCTCTTTCCTCCATCAAAATTGTTGATTAATTTTTCCATAAATATTTGGACCTGCTGTGTCAAAAATGACAGATAAAAAATATTTAAACTCTACAGACAAATCTCCTATTCTCCAGATGTAATTAAAGCTCTAGCTAAATGGAGACATCTTTGATATTCCATGAATATGTTGGGTAACTTATTGAAAGATACCCATTAGAGTTAAAAGCAAAGCAGTGTGTCCAGGAATAGGTCTTCATGCTTAGCTTGTCTAAAACAAGACAAGACAAAACAAAACAAAACAAAAACAAAATTGAAATGAAGCTCAGCTTAAATCCCTGTTTTATTTAAGAACAAGAAGAAATGTAAAAATTTACTTACATAAATATTAATGGAGCTCATTTCTGCCAATGATTCTCTTTAGTCTCAGTCTAAATTTCCAATTGTGAGAAAATAATTGAGGAAAGTTAGCTACCAGAAAGAAACCAAGTTAACCAAGAAAATGGTCTTCATTGAAGTAGAAATAACTTAGGAGATAGGCTGGTATTTGAGAATAAGCAGACTCTAAGTAAGACAAGAAGACAACATATTAATAAATTAATAAATCAAAGATATTTAACTATAAAGCTATAAGGAAAGAACAACCATCTTTAAAATAAACCAAAAGTCTTGATTATTTATTTTAAAATATATCAAACGGACTTGTATGCAGAGTATATATTAATTTAGATTTGATGGAACTGGTTAGGGAAGACCATGTAAAATAAGACCAAAAATGTAATTTGTCAAGAACTCAACGACGAGCTAATGAAGGGATGCACGATAGTTAAGAAAAGTATATGCTATAAATGTAAAGTTATTGTCTTACTTGAAGAATTGTAAAAAAAAATCTAACTTTGGTAGGTGACAGCAATATTGACAGATCAACTCAAAGAAGAAGTCTCAAGTTAGACCTCACAGCCTTGTAAGTCATTAAGAAGTGTAGTCTTTCTTGCAATTGTTATGGTACATCACTGAAGAAATTGAAACAGAGAATCTATTTATTTACTTTATTTTATTTAAAGATCTGAGTACAAGTCAGGATAAGGTACATAAGTAATGTATGTGAAGGTGAAATTTGGTCCTCCAACTGGTCCTCACTTCCCCTAGTGTAGGACTAGGTATCCTTTATGTTGTTACATGCCCCTCACTTCTCCCCAGTAGAGTCCCTTGTCTGCTGATCCCTTTCTTTTTTTATTGTGATTAATGTTCAGGTCCCACTTATGAGTGAAAACCTGTGGTATTTGATTCTTTGTTTCTGTGATAGATCATTAAGAATGATTGTCTCCAACTCCATTCAATTTACTGAGAAGTCCATGATTTTGTCCTTATTTGTGGCGGTGTAATATTCCATTGTGTACATGTACCATATCCAGTCTACTTTCAGTGGGCAATAGGGTTGGTTCCATGTTTTTGGTATTGTGAATAGTGTGCAATAAGCATGCATGCTTAGGTGTCACTTTTGGCTGAAGGATTTGTGTTCTTCCAGTTATATTCCCAAACCACCCTCAACGTGCCAGATCTTATCTGATATCAGAAGCTAAGGACATTTGGGCCTGGTAGGATGGGAGACTTTTTATTTTTTAAAACCCTTCAGGATGTACTGTGAAAAATACACATAGAAGGCAAGAATGGAATAAGAAACACTAATGAGAAATGAAATGTATTATTTTAGTCAATTTGTGTGAAAAGAGTACTCTCTTTGTGTTACAACAGTCACAATAACTAAGTAAAATCAATAAGTATTTTTGATGGTTTGGTTATGGAAGAGAAGGTGTCAACAAAGTTAAATAGAAAGATCAGAAAAATCATCTTCTATTTAGAGAAATTTGGTACATTATGAAGATTGCAATTCAGATCTCTGAGAAAATATAAATTAACCTTTTATTGGTGTGGAAAAATCGACTCATAATTTGGAAAACTAAACTCTATATCAGTCTGACATTATTTATAAATCTCAGATGGATTAAATATGGAAGGTTTAACATTTAAAATAAAGAAAATTATAGAATATTTTTATAATGTTGGATAGAAAAAAACTTCCAAATTCTAACAAACCCAAAAGTCATATAGGAAAACTTGGGCAGAATTGACTATACATAAACTAAAACAATCTGTATAGCAATAAACACCTTAGTAAAAGTTGAAAGCAAAATAAACTGGAAAAAATCTCAACATATATAACAGACAAAATATTTTTTCATAATATATGAGCAAAATCTAGTGAATCACGTAACGATAAAAATAATAGAAAAGGGACATTAATTGTATATCTGTTATGCTAGGTATTGTGCTAAGGGTGCCATATACATGATTTCATTTTCATACAAAACTTTTGTAATGTGACACTTTTTTGAATCTGCTTTCCACAGGTCAACAAACTAGGAGGCATCACGGTGATAATCTTGATTTTGTGATTCTACATATATTCTGAAATAAAATGTGATGCTGTTTTCAATATGCTATATTTTGTTCTACTCTACTCTATTGTGCTATATTATATTATCCTATACTGTAATACCCTATCCTAACCTAGTCATCTTATACTATATTATTTTCAATTCTACTTGTGCTAAACATAGTAGCACAACAGTATACTATTTCACACAAAATACCTGGATTCATTATAATTAAAAACAAATATATTTCAATATAGGACACATATGTTATGCTATCTTTCTTTCTTCATAGCAAATAGTATAATTCATATTTAAACACTATTCTCTGTGTGATAATATGCACATACACACAAGTATTCCCTAACATCTGTCAGCAACACTACATAGATTATTCAATAAATAATAATTTTTTTAATGAAATTGTGTCGAGTACTGTTTATTATGATTGTATATTTTCAACATAAATTTACTGTTATACAATAGAACAAAAAAGAATATGCGCAGGTAATCTGAAGGCAACCGGTCCACAAAAGTAATTATTATATGTTATGAAATTTGATTAATTTGATGAGTTAAAAATATTGATATGCTTCCCAAAAAATAGAAACATCGCTTTCTTGATCTAATAGCATTTTTCACTTTCAAGTTATTAATTTACTGAATTAATAATTATAATTCCTTTGAAATTACCATTTATGTGCTGTAATGCTTCATAAGCATCTAAACATTACTGATCATTTTATGTTCAAATTAAAAAGCAGAGTTTTTATTGCCTAAATGAATGTACTCCAGGGTTTATCACGGCACTACTGTAAATCTTAACCTACAAACATTACGGAGATATTTTCTTATATATAAATGGTCCCTAGAAGAACTAGACATAAGATTAATGTGTACAGGTATAACAAATAGAGATAAGCTAAATTATACATCACGTTCAGCAAAATTGGAAATTAACATGGAATTTAATAGTCTTGCTCTTGCATTTCCTTTCTGTAAAAGAGAATCCATCTGGGTGACTTGGCTGCCAAGTGCAATGAAACTGATCACCTCACTAGATAATTTATTAGGTTCTTTTCAGCACAATCTATTACTGCTCCAGGCAAAATATTTGATTTAGGTAGAGGCAAGGGATGCAAAGCCTTGCACTTGTGTGTTTATTCGAACTGCACTCTTTCAATTTGGGAGAAATATGCTTAGTTTGGTAACTATAGCCTAGCCTACATAAATAATTGAAGGATAACTATGCATATGCATTTCCTAAGCTTATAAATTTGGAGCTAAATAAGCATCCTTAAAGATCTTTTTTGATAACTGTCACAAAGCATTTAATATTTATAATAAAAACATTGATATCCTTTGGAAGTAGAGTTTCTTCTGTTTCATAGCATCAATTGTTGGCACTGGACCAACAAAATGCAGTTTGAATCTAACTAAACTTCTTCCAAAAGCTAAAATGAATAGTCAAATGTAGCATTTTTTTTTGAAGTGGTCTAGCAAACATTATCATATCACAATGTGTAAAATAAACCTGATGCTATATTTTGTAATATTACTCTAGCTTACGTAACAAGAGATGAGTGAAGTTATTCCTCACAAAATAGTATTTGATATCTTTCAGTGTCAGAATGGATTGTAAAATTGCAATAACGCAGAATATAATTCCCTAGGCACAGCATCCTATTTAGTTTCTTTAATGGGGTACTATTTTTCATGGGCCTGGCACTGTCCTGATGGATAGGATTTAGAAAAGGCTAAATTCTTCCCAATAGCTATAATATTAGTTGCTTGAAGAATTCAGATATGTCAATGTGTGTAAGGTGCGGGGTGAAGCATTGAGCTAGGTATATGGTGAACATTATAAAAGAATATCAAGGATGTTCCTTTATTACAAATAAGAATAACTCATGCAATCACGTTAGGAGCTAAAATAGTTATAACCTTGTCTAAATTTGGGAAACCTTTTTTTAGGAAAAGGTAAGTGACTGTATAATTTAATATGTGCTAACATAAGCCAGAATACAATTTTTAGACATTTAATATTATTATTTTTAATGTTTCTAACTCTCATGCTACTGTAAGCAAGGGACCTGGCATTTCATTTCTCAGATTCTCCATTAAAAAAAAAAAGATTTTCAAAAAGTTATATATTTGATTGCCTTATATAATCAGTTTGTCAAGCTTTCTTGTTTCCTTCAATCAATTTTAGTCTCTCTAGAGGAGAAATAAAGGACAGCAAATACAACTCTTGAGGCTGTCTTTATTTAGCTTGTTAGCAGGTGTTTATTGATCGTGCACTGTATTTAAAGCAGATTTTTAGTAGCTGTACTCTTAATTAGAGTCCTGTATGTTTGGATCTTAGCATAAATTAGGGACAATTCTTCTCAACATACCGAGACAGTCATTTTTTTCTTATTTATGGAGTATATTAAAGACAACTTGAGCTAAATATATATATACAAATATAAGCTATATATATATAATATTTAAAAGAATGCCTATTGTGTCTTAAAATTATTTCATGAAAAATATGTATATGCAAATAATACAAATGGTATATTATTTTAACAACAATAAAATTTATTGATATAATTATTTGATAAAATAGTATTAACAAAGACTTTAAGAAGAGTATTTCTAATATATACCTTACTAGTACGTACAAGATAGAGTCCAACCTCAGGATGTAATTCAAGGTTAATATTTCTTTTTTCCCTAAATTAGAGTGGGTTAATATTTTAAAATATGCTTCCTTTTGCTTACAAAATAAAATTCAATTTTAAACAAATTATTGAAGGTCAGTTAATATTTGTCTTATCTTGAGTCATTTTTCTCAAATTTATAAAGCTATCTTAACACACTGGACTATCTACTGTTTCCTGGTGGTGGCCTAGACTTTCTTTGCATCATTTTTTGGCCAATAGTCTTTCCTCTAAAAGGAATGCTTTTTCTCCAAACTAGCTTATCAAAATACAGCAAATTAGTTAACATTCAGATCAAATATCAGGTCTACTATAATATAATTTTCAATCCTTTCTGTTAGATATATCCTATTCATTTGGGGATCCAATGGCACGGAAAACATTTAATATTATTATTATTGTTATTATTATTATTGTTCCAGTAACACCAGTCATGGTTTGCTTATGGGAGGTATGACTATCTGAACAAACTCAGGATTCTGTTAGGCAAAGTCTATGTGGAACTGGACAGATTTCCCAAAACAACCACATTACCTAGTTAAATGGTAGTCCACTGGGAGTAATCAACAAGCAGTTGGGATACTGTTATGGCTTCTCAATTTAAAGTGCAATTAAAAAATTTACTTTAGCCAATAAAACTGTTATTTTTTAAAGGTTTTTTTCTGTCTTTTAGCTCAGTAAAAATAATACCTATTATTTGCCTCAGAATTTTCTAGTCACTATGAAAATATTTGTGTTCATAGAAATATATTTGTATTATCATATGCATGAATTTTCAACTCAGTCCTCACTGATTATTCTCCTACTCTCTTTACATTCCAATCATGGAATCTTAAGAAAGCAGGTAGCTAAGTACTATAGATCTTTTGATGATTCATGGAAAATGAAAACAACAACAAAGCAACAATAACCAGAATTTCCTTTAGTTCAACCATGAGACAATTACAGGTTTTTAATGAAAAATATTACTATGCAGCTAGGAAACTCCCTAAAACAATCATGAATGAGCTTAAATCCTGAGCACAGTAGAAAAACCATATATTCATGGCTGAAGATCATTCAAACAAAGTGAAAAACGAACTAAACAAACCTAAATTTTATAAATTATAAGATATTAATATTTTACTTTGGTCTGCTAATTTAAAAAGAAACTAATCAACAACATTTGGTTTACTGTATTTCTGTTGGTGTTAAATTAAAATAACATGTATTCTATCTCTGAAATTACAAATTTTGTTTCTTTTTTCCTTAACTTGCTTGATAAGATGCTGAGTAAAATATTACACCCCAGAAAGAATATGTAATATCTTGTATTCTGTTAAATTCTATGTTTGAAGTATAGGCCTTAGTATTATAAGTACTTTAGTTACCCAGAGCCTTCCTCCTCTACCATCTGCAGTATAAGGCAATCAATAAACCAACAAGGGCTATTTGTTGCATCTTTACAAAACAAGCATTTCATTTGGCAAAGGATATACTTATAAAAATACAACTCTGGTCAAAGAATAAAGGCATAATGAGACAACTGGAGATTTCATTGACTCAAATATTTAAATAAATTAATTATCTTCATGTTTATGCAAATCAGGTGATTATCATTAAGGAATCTGATAATATATAAAATCCAGAAAATTTAAGAAGAACCATGTGTTTGTGAATTGAGAATTGTACTTAATAAAAGTTTCCATACGGCCTTTGAAATCAGCCTCCAAACAAAAGAATTTAGTTACTCTAAGGATTGAATTTTAATTCAAAATCATGCAAGTTTGATCTAACAGAGGTCAATTGCCCATATTCCTTAGGTTGTAAGGAACTAAAAATCTGTAGTTTATTTAATTAATTAACCTTATTCTGATGAGTTCTCCTCTTCACCCAATTCTTATTTTTAGTTCTGACAAATAACATGTTTAATTCCATTTTATATATAATTTATTGAAACTATAATTTAGGAGGAGTTAGAAACTTATCTTGTTAAATTTCTCTTTTTCTTTCTCTAATGCTAGTTAGAGCAATTTGAGATATAATGCTAGTAACTCAATTTGAATAAAAATAGATTTAAAATATAAATGTTGCCGGGCTCGGTGGCTCAGCCTGTAATCCTGTGCTTTGGGAGACCGAGGTGAGTGGTTTGCATGAGCCCGTGGGTTCGAGACCCGCCTGGGCAATTTGGCGAGACCTCATCTCTACAATAAATCAAAAAATTAGCCCGGCGTGATAGTGCGCTCCTGTAGTTCTGCCTACTTGGAAGGCTGAGGTGGAAGGATCGCCAGAGCCCAGCAGCAGGTCGAGAGGTCGAGGCTGTGATGGCTGGGAGCGTGCCACTGCACTACAGTCTGGGCGACTGAGTGAGACTCCAACTCAAAAAAAAAAAAAATAAATATATATATATATATATTTAAACTCACATCAACAAACTCTGTTTAAAGAAAATTAAATCCAGATAACTCTAGTGGTGACTGTTCAAACTCTTAGACTGATTACATCATGAATACATGAGTAATAATATATCACTACTCAAAGGTAGTTTAGTAATGAACATAGTTTCACTTTTTTTTTTTAGTTGGAGTCTCACTCTGTTGCCCAGGCTGGAGAGCAGTGGCACGCTCATGGCCACCACAGCCTTGACCTGCTGGACTCCACATATCCTTCCACCTCAGCCTTCCAAAGTAACTGGAACTACAGGTGTGCACCACCACCACGGCCCATTAATATTTACTGTAGAAACTAGGTCTCACCAAGTTGCCCAGGCTGATCTCAAACCCATGGACTCAAGCAATCCTCTCACCTCGGCCTCTCAAAGTTCTGGAATTGTAGGTTTAAGCCAGCAAGCCTGGCTTCAATTTTTAAAATAAAAATCCCTTATTTATGTTTTTACATTTGGTTAGCTGATGAAAGTGTGCTTATTTTCTAGTCTTTTTTTTATTTTTTAAACTTATTTATTTATTATAAAGATGTGGAGTACAATTCAGGGTTAGGTATACAAACATTGATCACGCAGGTACCCTTGTTGATGAGGTATGCCCCTCCCTCCCTCCCCTAGCAGTTTCCCTCAACTGCCAGTCCCACCCCCCGACAGTTTTCCACTACTGCCAATCACTTTCTTATGGCATTACAATTGTTCAAGGTTACCTTATGAGTGAGAACATATGGAACTCAGTTCTTTGTTTCTGTGATAAATCACTGAGTATGATAGACTCCAAGTCTATCCAATTTGCTGCAAAGTCCATATACTTGTCCTTCTTTATTGCTGCATAATACTCCATTGTGTATATGTACCACATTGTTTTATCCAGTTGTAATGAAGCCTATTTCATATATCCAATGTTTTCAATCAGACCTAATGAAAGAAATAAGTTATTTAGAAGACAGCTGGTGTAAACAAGTAAATAAACCATAATAGTAAATAAAACCATAAAATTATTATTAGGTGATAATACCTTTGAACTAAATTTATAAAAGAACTGAGTTTCACAGAAAAGAAGAATGGACAATATTTTATGAATAAACTACTTGAAACCTAAAAATGACTACTATTTACACTAAAGGCCGTTTATCAACTTATTTATATTTTCATGTGTACTCATTAGAAAACTAATTTGAGGCAGGTGGACTTCAAAGGTAGAAAGTAAAGGTTTAAAGGTAGGTTATTATCAAACAAAAACAAGATAAAAGAAAATAAGCTGTGCCTAAATATGTCCACTTTGATTCAGAAGATCCTTATAAACTAAAACGTCTAGGTGGTGTGTAATTCTAAATTCACTTTTTCCACTGCTTCAGCGCATGTTCATTGCTCTATTCACTCTAATCTGCCCACCCCTCTACTACTGCTTTAAATCTGCTCTTTCTGGAGTTAAGAACTACTTCTTTCTTGAAAAATCCAAAAGCATTGTTCAGTATTTGCAATTTGATTTCATTCATTGTCTCTTCTCTTCCAGCAGTAAATGCCCTTTCTTTTCAAAATATGTTTTTGTTGTGTATTTCTTCTCCTTTTCATAGCAATACACTGCATTGGTCATGGATAGTATATTTTTTCATGTTCCAGAAGCTAGGACTGTAATTTTTCACTAAAGATATAGAGGGGTAAGACTAATACAACTCTATAAATATACAGCCTAACTTATTAGGTAATATCAAATAAGTAAAGCAAGCTCATGTTCATACTTATTGTCCGGTTGCATCGTGAACCTGCTCTACAGTGAGAATGACTAAGAAGCTCAAGCATGACAGTCAGATTTAATTCAGAGATATGGAAAAACGGGAATTGAAGCAACTATTTAAGAAAAGAATGAGCCGGGCTCGGTGGCTTAGCCTGTAATCCCGTGCCTCTGGGAGGCTGAGGTGAGTGGATTGCCTGAGCCCGTGGGTTCGAGACCCGCCTGGGCAGCGAGACCTCATCTCTACAATAAAATCAAAAAATCAGACGGGCGTGGTAGTGCATGCCTGTAATTCCGGCTACTCAGAAGGCTGAGGCGGAAGAATCGCTGGAGACCAGCAGGTGAGGCTGCGGTGGCCAGGAGCGGCCACTGCACTCCAGTCTGGGCGACCGAGTGAGACTCCAACTCAAAAAAAAGAAAAGAAGAATGTTAAGTTGTGCACAGTCGCAGGAGAAGTCTGCACTTGTGCCCAGGAAGATAAAACTAAATTTCACGTTTCTGCTAAGTAACTTAAGAAACAATGCCATTATGTGAGGTTGTTGGTATCATCACTAAAGTTATGCTCAGTGGGCCCCAGCATAGTGGCTGTTTAATCACATGAAATGCAGTGTTGATAGAAACCTTAAATTAGTGCAGAGATCTCTTGAAGATTTACTTTCATTTCTTTATTTAAAAGCATTAGAAAGGTCTCCTGCCTGACTTGGAATAAAAATGCTTATGTACTGAGTTTCTTCATGTCCCCACCAAACCAACTGAATATGAAAGAAACAGTTTTCTGCATTTTCAAGGCATATATGACCCTTACTCTCAGGACAGTGAGAAAATTTTTGCTTAGGGAGAGAATTATTTTAACAATTGCACCATTTCCTTGGATTAGAGAGGTTAAAAAGCAAATTGACTGGATGCACGGGCTCAATACCAAAGATTTGAAAAGGCCCTAGTAAACCACTGTTGTGGTACACTGCTGTTGAGACAGGGTGAAAGGAAAGAGACGTACAGACCAATTACTATGTAGATAACTGAAAGGCAATAACAGCTTCTTCATGTGACCTAGTATGGTACTCATGGGAATAGAGTCACCCAGTACATCAAAATCCTTTGAAGGATCAACAGTTTAGATCACTGGATCACACTATCAACTTGCAAATGTCTTCACCTTCAGTTGGATATATTAATTTGCATATATATCTTATAAAAGTATAGAATTAAAGTAATTTTATTTTTAAAAAATAATAAATAATGATAATAATGTGTCACTGATATCAGTATGTAATCCCATTCAGAAATGTGTATTTCTAAATTGTTTTATGTTGCTATAACATAAGACCTGAGACTAGATAATTAAAGAACAGAAATGGTTTGAGATTTTACATTTAGGTCTCTGATCTATTTAGAGTTAATTTTTGTGTAGGAGGATAGATAGGGGTCTTGTTTGAGTCTTCTGCATGTGGTCAGTTTTCCCAGCACCATTTACTGAATAGGTTCTCCTCTCCCCAGTGGTGGGTGGTGGAGGCTTTATCGAAGATGAGTTGGTTGAGAAATTGAAGTTTTGCTTCTGGAATCTCAATTCTATTCCATTGGTCTATATGCCTGTTCCTGTACCAATATCAAGCTGTTTTGATTATTGTAGCTTTATAGTAAAGTTTGAAGTCTGATAGTGTGATACCTCCTGCTTTTTTTTTTTTTTTTGCTGAGGATTGTTCTAGCTATTCTTGGTCATTTGTGTTTCCAAATGAATTCCTGTATTGCTTTTTCTAGCTCTGAGAAAAATTTTGCTGGTAATTTGATGGTTATTGCGTTAAATATGTAGATCGCCTTAGGTAGAATGGACATCTTTATAATGTTGATTCTTCTAATCCGTGAGCATGGGATATTTTTCCACTTGTTTGTGCCATCCTTGGTTTTTTCGAGCAGTGTTTTGTAGTTTTCATTCTAAAAGTCTTTCACATCTCTGGTTAGGAAAATGCCAAGGTATTTGTTTTTTTTTGTGGTTATTGTGAATAGGATTGTGTTTTTTATTTGGGTTTCTGTTTATTTATGTAAAACCTCAAACCATAAGAACTTTAGAAAATGCAGGACACACCCTTATGGAAATTGGAACTGTCATACAATTCCTGAGCAAAACAGGAAACCCACAGGCCATAAGAGATAAGATAGACAAGTGGCACCTCATTAAACTGACAAGCTTCTGCAAAGCTCAAGAAAGCAGGGAAACAGCCCACAGACTGGAAAAAAGTCTTGGCCAACTCCAGGTCTGACAAAGGTTTAACATCTTGGATCTACAAGGAACTCAAACATGCTGAAAAGAAAAAAAACAAACAACCCCATTATAAAGTGGGCAAAAGATATGAACAGACACTTCTCAAAGGAAGACATTTGAGCAGCCAACAGACACATAAAGAAATGTTTAACCTCACTAATCATCAAGGAGATACAAATTAAAACCATGCTGAGATACCACCTAACTCCAGTCAGAATGGCAATTATCAATAACTCAAAAAATAACAGTTGCTGGAGAGGGTGTGGTGAAAAGGGAACACTTCTATACTGTTGGTGGGAGTGCAAACTAGTGCAACCTCTGTGGAAAACAGTGTGGCAATTCCTAAAAGCTCTAAATATCGACCTCCCATATGACCCTGCAATCCCCCTACTGGGAATATACCCTGAAGAACTCAAATCACTCTATAAAAAAGATACCTGCACATGTATGTTTATTGCAACATTGTTCACAATAGCAAGAACCTGGAACCAACCATGCTGTCCATCAAAAGAGGACTGGATTAAAAAATGTGGTACATATGCACTCTGGAATACTATGCACCCATAAAAAAGAACAAAATAATGAATTTCACAGCAACCTGGATGGAACTAGAGTCTATAATACTGAGTGACCTCTCACAGAAACAAAGATCTGAGTATCACATGTTCTCACTCATATAGTGGATATTGAACATCTATCGTAATACTATAAGTAAAGGATTGACAGTGGTGGGAAACTATGGGGGGGAAGGGGAAGGGAGGTGGGATTAACAGTAGTCAATATCTGTCTGGGGATGGGGAGACACCCCTTATCAACAAGGGTGCCTGAACAAAGCATATTTGTATACCTAACCCTTAACGGTACCCCATAATATTAAAATAAAAAATATTGTTAAAAAAAAGAACAGAAATGTATTCTTTCACAGTTCTGGAGTTTGAGAAGTCCAAGATCAAGGTACAGCATCTGATGTGGGCCTTCAAACTGCATCCTCACATAGCAGAAAGCAGAGAGCTAGTGACAGAACTCCTTGCACTCACATAGCAAAAGAACAGGGAGGGTGAACCCACTTCCAGAAGCCCTTTCTATAGCAGCCTTTATCCATTCATGAGGGTGGAGTTCTCATGACCTAAACACCTTTCAAAAGGTCCCATACCCTCACACTGTTGTATTGTTCATTAAGTTTCTAGCATATAAATATTAGAGGAAACACATGCAGCCCATAGTACTATTAACATTTAATGAACAGCTGCTTGCTAATGTGATCGACATCTATAGCTGTACTGATATCTGTAACTATATATCTAGCTTAATATACCTTATTCAGACAGATAATGATTCTATTCTATTCAAACTTAAATCCTGCCATTTTGCTGTTAACAAGTATTATACTTTGAAAAGACCCCGAATTCTTATATATAATAGATGAAAAAAATTAAAACTCTCAAAATCTCTAAGGTATCTCTGAAAATTGTTTTTCTATCATTAGTAGAACTACTGAATCTTTAAAAGAAAGTATCTATACATTGTTTCAGCTACACATTGTTTTACACAACATAAGCTATTATGGTGTGCTTTCTAATCCTGAAAAAGTAATCATTGTTATCTGGAAATGTCCAAATGACATTTTTTCTTCTTTTTTTAGATAATGATTTGTTCTTTTCTTCTAATTTTATGTTTTCCATTAATAATTTGTGTCATAGTGAACTTTAGAAGATAATAGTAGAATAACAGGAGCTTCTACAGAGAGAAATAAATAAATCAACATTAAACAATAATTATTTTCAGGATGTTAAGCCAGTGGTTGGTCAATTTTCAGAAGTAAGTCCTCTCTATATAAGGTTATGAGATAATAACACCATTAGTTTTCTTAGAATAGGAATTTTCTACTAAAAATAGTATTTACTTGGAATAAATTGTTTTAAATTTCAGATGCAAAAAGACAAAAAGGCATCCAAACCAATATATTGTGTTTCTTGATAACCGCAGTATAAAGACATGTAAACAAATGCAAGCAAAGAACACATATAATTTCTAGAGCAATAATAGCTTTTAACCTATGCTCCCTTTTATTCCCACTGTAAAAGTAAAAGTCTCAAATTAAATATAGAGAGAAGAGAGAACATTTAACTATCATATCATTGAGTTTCTATCTACAACTTGAAAACACAATAAAAAAATAACAATAATAGTGGGAAAACCAAGTGTGCTGATGCTTGTCTATAATCCCATCTACTTTAGAGGGTGAGATGGGAAGACTTCTTGAGCCCAGCTGTTTGAGACTAGCTTGGGCAATATAACAATATCCCATCTATTTTTTTTGGTAGGTAGAAAAAAAATAAAATAAAAAAATCAGTGGGGAAAGACGGTTAAGTTAAAATGATTTCTAAAGATGACTAGATTGAGGGACGAAGGCAGGTCCAATTTTTAATTAAAATTAAGAGTCAGCTTCTCTGTTTAGTTCAGCTCTGCCATGCTAAAAGCTTGGAAGTTGCCATTCTAATTCTTACAGTATGAAAGGAAAAAAAAAAAAAAAACTAAACAAAGTGAAAAACAGTATCTCCCTTCTGACTCAGCAGAGATCAGATGTGGTAGGACAAACAGCCACTCTAAAATCTGGAGAGATAGATACATAGAGAAACTTACAACTGAGACCAACTTACCAAGAGCACATGCCATTGGAACCATAAGGTTGTAGAAACACTAAAATGGTAATTTGCTGAAGACTGAGTGTAGATAAGCTGGAAGAGAGAAACTCTTATTGTCTAGTCTCAAGAGGTTCTTATATTTTCAAAAGTTTTATCACTAGAAACTCTATCACATTCTCCTGTAAGAAATCTGAGAAACATTCGTTTATGTTTTAGACAGGGGGATAATAAAGTAACAAATATGAGTTTATTCCTAGAACATTCTCTAAGACAAAGGACTGCTTTCCAACAGATACTAGTTCATCAGGGTCTAATTTACTTGAGGGAAGGGCAATAAGTAAATTTTAGCTTCTTCTAGCCTTTCTGGCTCATCTAAGGAAAAAAATTTAAAAAACAATAGAACATTTATAAAATCACAACCCAGAAACTCAAACTGACTAAAAGACTAAAAGACTGAGATTTGATCATAAAATTGTAGTTCTTTCTTTCCCCCAACATCAGTAGGGCTCCAGTATAATAACAGTGGATGGCAACTCATAGGGCTGTAATATGCCTCAGTCCCATCCAAGTACTAACTAGAATGGACCCTGTTTAGCTTTGGAGATAGGAAGAGATCTGGTGTGTTCAGGGTGGTATGACCATAGACAAGACAACTCATTCTATTTCAGAAAAAGTTGATTGGAAACCCAAGACAGGGGAAGGGAAAAACAACAACTAAAGGAAAAATACTAAAAAACTAAAAAAACTAAAATAAAAAACTAAAAATACTAAAAGAAACTAAAAAAAACTAAAGGAAAAATACTAAAGGAAGTGAAAGCCTCTGGTACCTATAGTTACAGTCAGCATTAAATTCAGTTAAGGTAGTTCCTACACAGATTAACATACATTTTCATAGTAAGGACCAATTTACCAAGGCTGTCAACTAATTAAAACAAGAAATTATAATAACATGCTATGAGACAAGAAAAAACACAATTTGTAAAGAAAAAATAGCATTAGAATCAGTCTCAGGAATGATATATATTTTGACATTATTAGAAAGAGAATTTAAAGAATTATGATTAATAAATTAAGCGCTCAAGAAGGTACAAGTAGACAACATACAAGGATAGATGAATAATGTTAGCAAAGAGCTAGAAACTCAAAGAAAGAATTTTTTCAAATGATAAAAATAAAAGAAAACACTGTAGCATAAACTATGTCTATGGCTTTAATGGTAGACTAAACATTACTGGAGAAAAAAAACTCAGTGAAATTGAGATACATCAATAGGCAAATCTTTTTAGTGCATCAATGTGCAAAGAAAAATACATAAGCAAAAAAATG
Source organism: Carlito syrichta (assembly GCF_000164805.1). Taxonomy (NCBI): domain Eukaryota; kingdom Metazoa; phylum Chordata; class Mammalia; order Primates; family Tarsiidae; genus Carlito; species Carlito syrichta. The sequence goes on from NW_007069489.1 coordinate 223,620, forward strand.
TAAAGTAAAAAACAAATTTTAACAATGGACCAGAAAATCTAAGAACAAAGAGATAATTACAAAAGGTGTGACATATACATAATGGGAAAATCAGAAGGAAAAAAAGAAAGAAATGAAATAAATATTTGAAGTAATGATGATTGAGAGTTTTCCAAAATAAATGACAGATATTAAACCACAGATCTAGAACATTTGTAGAATACTAAGGAGAAATGTCAAAAAATCTACAAATAGGCATATCATATACAAACTGCCGAAAACAAAAGACAATTAAAAATATAGAAAGAGGCCAAAAGGAAAAGCAAAAAGGCAAAATGCCTCACCAATAGACAGATAAAGAGTAACATTATATCAGAATTCTCTTAAGCAACCATATAAGCAAGAAGAGATGAAGTGAAATATTTAAAGTGTTGAAAAATGTTCACCAACCAATTCTATCTTCAGTGAAATTCTACTTCATAAGTGAAACATATATACAGATACTCAGACAAACAAAATCAGGAAATTCAACATCAGCAGATTTGCCCTGCAATAAATATTTTTTAAAAATTATCAGAAAGAAGAAAATATATGTAAGTCAGAAACTGAGATCTGCAAAAAGACAGGAAAAATGTTTGGAGACAGAACAAATAAAGATAAAACTATTTTGCATTTTTGTTGTCAATTTATGAAATTGATAACTATTTTATGTAATAACAGTAATAATCTCTTAGGTGATTATAGTATATGGATAAGGAAATGAATGATAATGATGTTATAAGGGATGGGAGGAATTAATTTAAAATACTCTGCTATAAGGTACTTATGCTACTGTGAGGCAGTGTAGTATTATTTGGAAGTGGACTAAGACTGTCAGTATACATCACAAATTCTAAGGTAGTCACCAAGATGTGTGTGTGTGTGTGTGTGTGTGTGTGTGTGTGTGTGTCCCACTGAGCATTAGGGATCAGGAAGGGCCATTGACCCCAAGACCATTAGGATGCATTCGGGAGCTGTTGACCCCATTTTCTCCCCCTTTCTACTTAGCACTATAACCATAAAAAGCTCCTGTAAGCGCAAACATAAAAACTCTGAGACTGGGACGAACACAAGCTAAGTTTAGAAGCTCGTTGTTCCTATTCTGCCACAAACTGCAATTTTGGCTTTCACACAACTTACAGTTCGAACTCAGGTCACATTTAAGAGCCTTAGTATTGGTCACAGGCTTCTGGGTTGTGATTTTAGGATTTACTGAAGTTGAGTAAGTACAAATTGTAGAATATAGTTGTAGAAATATAAGTTTAGACAGCCATTTTGTTGAAAGAATGTGGCTAGGTTACTTGCAGGTAGCCAACTGTGAACTTTGGACGGGGTCACATTCCAAACATTCTGGAATGGGCTGCTTTAGGTTGTAAAGTATTTAAGTTTCTATAGAATCACTTAACTTGGTATTAATATAAATCAGCATAGGATGAAAAAGATTTATAGGATAGGTCAGTCACAGATTATGGTTATGGGATTTTCTTCCTCATACCTGAAAGAACATCTGGTGGATGGGGGACACCCTTCACACACTTGGCATTGTGTTCACGTAAAAGACATATGAGTAAAAAAGCCCACTGTTAACACTCAATAAGGGTCTTCTGTTCAAATCTGAACAGTTGTCCAACTCTCTGTCTCTCTCTCTTTCTCACAATCGCCAACGCCATCTCCACCTTTGGGAATCTCTGGACTCTGCAGGAGCACTCCAGCAACCTGGCAGTTCCCCACTACTGCCAATCTCTTTTTTACTGTATTATGATAATAGTTCAAGATCCACTTATGAGTGAGAACATATAGTACTCTGTTCTTAGTTTCTATGATAGATCACTGAGTATGATCGACTCCAGATCCATCCAAGTTGCTGTGAAGTCCATGCTTGTCCTTCTTTATGGCTGCATAATATTCCACTGTGTACCACAGTTTTTTTTTAATCCAGTCCAGCCTCAATGGTTTGTTCTAAGAGAAACATATATATTATTTTAACAGAAATCAAAAGAGAGAGCAATTGCTAAATTAATTTAAGACAAAGACTACCTGAGAGCAAGAAAAAATTATCAGCGCTGAGAAAGAACTTGCTTTCTCTCTGCTGTTTATCCTGTATCAACACCAACAGTCATAAGTCATGTTAATAGTATGTACCTTTGGTATGATGTGGTGAAAATGTCAATGAATCTTTGCGATTCTTGGGAGCTGATCATTGTCCCAAAAACCACAATTTCAAATGCCACAATGCCAAATATTAAGATTCTGAAAGATAAAAATCTCAAAAATATAATTCTCGGAAAAAAGTTAAATTATTTAAAAGATATGTGTTTACACTTTATTTTATTTTATTTACTTATTTATTTTTGAGTTGGAGTCTCACTCTGTCACTCAGACTGTAGTGCAGTGGCCGCTCCCGGCCATCACAGCCTCGACCTGCTGGGCTCTGGCAATCCTTCCGCCTCAGCCTTCCAAGTAGCTGGAACTACAGGCGCACGCTACCACACCCGGCTAATTTTTTTTGATTTATTGTAGAGATGAGGTCTCACCAAGTTGCCCAGGCAGGTCTCGAACCTGCGGGCTCAAGCAATCCACTCATGTCAGCCTCCCAAGGCACGGGATTACAGGCTGAGCCACCGAGCCTGGCTGTGTTTACATTTTAAAAAGTGAACTATTTAAGACATGTAAAAAACAAAAGAACATCTCATAGACCATGTTAAGTTATAAAATAGGCAAGAATGACATATTATTGCAAATATAAACACTTAGATATAAGTACAGTCACCCAGGTATTACAGTTATGAGCAGATAAGCTGTATTCATAAAACACTAGTTCAAAAAGAGAAATGTGTTCAGCAGTTTTTGACCAAAACAGCATGATCCCCATGCCCCTACCCTTCCTAGTCACCAGATCTCACTTGGAGCAACTTTTTTTGTTATTGTTTTCCCCAGTGAAAAATGTCGTGAAAGGGAAATGTCTTGCTGATGTGGAAGAGGTGAAATAATATCAACAACAACAACATCAACAAAAACGGCTGAAATACTAAAAGGCATTAAAGTTGATGAGTTCAAAAACTATTTGAATAGTGGAAAAAGCATCCTGATAGGTGCTTTACATCAAACAGAGCATATTTGGAAGGTGACTGAAGTTTAAACATGTAAGAATAAATATACAATGCATTATAAATAAATTCCAACTTTTTGGGGGTTCTCTCTTGTACGTTGACATGAGAATTCCTATTAAGGTTTTCCATCTTCTGTGCCGTATTTCTGTGCTGGGTACATGGAAATGTATTCTGCATGCACTGATATATAGACTACAGATTTGGTGGAAACAATACTGGTGATTTAACAGCAAGTCTGTTGTGTTTCTTCTAAGCCTACCATGCACATAATTATTTTTAAAGCACTCAATAACTTCATTGACTCCTTTAGGCAAAAGTGGCTTTAATTCATTAAAAGCTTCTGAAATATCCACGGTTGAGAGGAATACAAATACAGGCAAATGACACATTTTTAACTGTAGCACTAGTTGTTGCCCTATTTTATGGCCAATCCGCTCAACTAATTTTTTTGCCAATGAATTGAGATGAATTAAAAAAAACAAGGTGTTACTGATAACACCTTGAAAGTAATTTTTAGAATCTTTCATTTACACCTAAATCCAAAACTATCCTCATAATTTGCAGATTCAGTTGAAATTCATTTTCTTCAGCAAAGTCCACCAGATCTTCCAATAACTATTTAAATAAAGTACGTCACTTTTTCCAGTCATTAATGCACAACTATCAGATAAGTCCTAGAATTTCCAGGTCCCACTGGGGCATGAATCAAAAAATAAATAAAAGCAAAAACTGTTTTGAAAGTGCCATACATTAGTTTGATGTATAAGTTCATAGCGTTTTTTAGCCTTGCCCATAGAATGCAAATGTCACAGGATGGTTGGCTGGTCACAGTTCATCACATATTCCAATTCTTGGTTGAATGACTTGAATCGTCAGGAATTAAAGCATTAAACGGTCTTCATCAAAGCCAGATGGTCTTCCTGAATGTAGAGAAACACTCAGGTCAAAGTGGCTGTCTTTAAAATTACGAAACCATTTTCTTGTCATGCTTTCCCCAATGGCAGGCTCCCCATACAGTGCACAAGAATTTGGAGACACCTCTGCCTTCTTTACTCTTCTGTTAAACTCAAGCAGAAGAATATGTCAGAAGTGTTTTTTTTTTCTACTTGACATTTCAGCTTTTGTTTTAATTTTAAAGATGTGGGCACAACTCAGGGTTAGGTATTTAAGTGGTCATCCTACAGGTGAAATTTAGCCTCTCATTGGTCCTCATTTTGCCTGCTTTGGGATCAGGTACCCTTAGTGATGTTATGTGCCCCCCTTCTCCTGGCAGTGACCCACTACTGCCAATTCCTTTCATGTAGTATGATGACAAATATTCACGGTCGACTTATAGACACTTCATCTTTTTTAGACCACAGATAGCACTAACTTTCCTCAAATTTGCAAAATGCAAGGCATATGTATTCACATGCACATTTTCACTCAAAATGACATATAACAAACGATAAATTTCCAACATCACAGGGTTGCCATGACAAAACAAACACTATGAACTTATGCATCAACCCAATAGTAACCAAAGTGAAGCACATGCTAGTTTTCCTATGTTAGATTTAGTGGTAAATATAAAAAATCTATTGTATTCAACAGTAAAACCCCTTATCAAGAATACCATGAAATGTGCTTTGTAACAATTGATAATGTCAGCAAATCACTGAGTTTGTCTAATTATTTTTATTCTCTGACAAAGGAAATTTTTTAAAGGCAACTGTGGCACTATGTGTGGGGCCAGAGGTTGCACACGAATTAATCACTTTCCAGGGGAGATTTCTTGTATTTTTTGCCTGCATTTTCACCTCTATGACTTTTGACACTCTCAGTGCTTTTGTATTGGATAGTGGTTGTTTTCTCTAAATTTTGTAAGGATATATTGTCCATTTGAAAGTCTGATTATTGCTTGACTGTTGCAATTAAGTGATCTCTGCTTTTATAGCACAAATAATAATTTGGTTTTAAATTTTTATCTTTTACTATTAAGTAATCTTATATACTTATAATATTTTTGCAAAGGATCAATTTCACAGATATCTTCCATTGTGTTGTAAGAATTACAGTAAGAAGGAATGATATTTGGCTTTCTCAATAATTGTATTAGTCAAGGCTCTTCAGAGAGACAGATCAATACAGTTTGTATATAGACATATGAGAGATTTATTAGGGAAATTGGCTTGTGTGATCATGGTGACTGAGAAGTTTTATGACAGGCAATCTCCAATTGGAGACCCTGGGACACTGGTAGAGTGGTTCAGGCCTAAAACCTCAGGACCAGGGTGATTGCTGTTAGTTTTAGAGTCCAAAAGCTAGCAAGCTTGGTCCTAATGTCCAAAGCAGCAGAAGAACAGTCATTTCAGCTCTGAGAGAGAGAGAGAGAGAGAGAGAGAGAGAGAGAGAGAGAGAGAGAGAGAGAGAGAGAGACAGGAGAGAGAGATCAGTCACCTCTGAGCCCCCAGCAGACTGAATGGTATCCACCATCATTGAGGAGGCGGGTCTTCTCCCTCTAATCCATTCAGATTCACATAATAATCGTTTCTGGGAACACCTTCACAGACACACCCAAAATAATGCTTTACTGGTGTTCTAGGTATTCCTTGATCGAGACAAATTAAAACCTAAACCTATGTTCACAAGTTTACCCCTTGGCAACTTGGGCACCCACACACATCTCCTTAAACTATATTTAATCTCCAAATAAAGATAAGAGCAAATAATAGTTCTTCCTGCTTTGGGGGATTTTAGGGATTTAAACTTTAGGAATTTTGATTTTTTGGGTTTTCAACAATTGGGATTATAGCATTCAGAACTGTGCCATGATTAGGATTCAAACCTATGATTCTCCTTCACAGAGTACCCCAGTCTAATAATGATCTAAACATCAGAAACATTTCAATACAGGAGCTCCCATTGTATACAAGATTAGTATTTCTAAAATCTAAGTTCCTTAAAAAAAAGTCTAAAGAAGTGAAACAGTCAAAAGGAGTCTAAGCAGGCGATTAAATATAATGTGATTAAAAATAATGTCTTATCATGGTATTGTAAGATGCTCACAGAAACAATGATCTGAGTATCACATGTTCTCACTCACATAGTGGACCTTGAACACCCATCATAATACTATAAGAAAAGGACTGACAGTGGTGGGAAACTATGGGGGGGGAAGGGAGGTGTGATTAACGGTAGTAATATCTGTCTGGGGATGGGGAAACACCCCTTATCAACAAGTGTGCCTGAACGAAGCATATTTGTATACCTAACCCTTAACTGTACCACACAATATCAAAATAAAAAATATTGATATAAAAAAAGAAATAAAGATAGTTACTGTATTAAAAAAATGACTGAAAGGTGTATGGGAAACTGTAATATCTGTTCAATTTTTCTATAAATCAAAAGTATTAAATAAAGAAAATGTGTTACATACACACATACAGCATGGGATATTAAACAGTCATAAAAAATCGTGCAATTATGTCCTTTGCAGCAACATGGATGGAGCTAGAGCATATCATCCTAAGTAAACTACCTCAGAAACAGAAAACCAACACTGCATGTTCTCACTTACATGCATATGCTTAAATGACCACAAATATGAAAATAATAGACACTAGAGATACCAAAACGAGGGAAGTAAGGCAGGGATTTAAGGCTCAGATATTATTTATTGGGCAAAATGTTCACTGTCTGGGAAATGGGTCACCTGAAAGCCTACTCTTCACCAATATGCAATATGTCATTGTGACAAACATGCCCTTGTATCCTTTGAATCTAAAACAAAATAAATAAATCTAAAATAAGTGGGCTAGGCGTGGTGGCTCAAGTCTGTAATCCTAGCACTTGGGGAGGCTGAGGTGAGAGAATTGCCTGAGCCCACGGGTTCAAGACCAGTCTGCAACATGGTGAGACCTTGTCTCTACAATAAATAAAACAATTAGCTGGGTGTGGCGGCGCACACCTGTAGTTCCAGCTACTTGGAAGGCTGAGGTGGAAGGATCCTCAGTCCAGCAGGATGAGGCTATAGTGGCTGTGAGCATGTCACTGCCCTCCAGCCTGGGCAACAGAGTGAGACTCCAACTCAAATAAATACATACATACATACATTTTTTAAAAAGAGAAAAATAAAATCTGTTAATAAAAATTAAATTAATAATACTTTTTGATATGTTCATTTTGGTACTGCTTAGTGTGAATTTACAGGTGATTGCTCATAATTCAGTTATTAGGAATATCTGAGACTAAACTAAAGATACTTATATAATACATTTGTGCCAGATTTTAAAAAGTATACAGAAAATAAGATAAAACTGGTTCTTTTATAATCCTGTAGTGTTTGGAGAGATTCTAAGAAAGACATCTTCTTATAGCAAAGAATTTTAATTATTTAAATTGTTATCAAGGGAAGTTGTAGACTTGTATCTTCTGTGAGTGAATATAAATAAGATTATCTTACATGTAATCTAATCAGGAGACAGACTGATGGATGAAATGTCTTCTTAGATTTTCCTCTTCCGATAAATTTAATGTTACAGTAGCAAGTTGCCATCCAGAAGAAAATAATTGAACAGTGGAAAATGATGAATAGTAGGAAGGAATGACATAGATGAAATGGAGGCTTATACTGTACTTGAAACTATTAACATGATGAAAAGCCTGCATTTTGGTACTAGACAGGTATATATGTCCATTTCACAATGTCAAAAACCCATTCATTCAATGACATATTTGTTCAACAAATGTTAAGTGGCTATAATTAATATACTTTGATAATTGATGGGTACTGATACATTTTTAATAATTCTTGTTTGTGAAAGAGAATATTTGGAATTCAAAAAAACCTGATGATTCCTGGCATTTTCTGCAAAAGCATCTCCAGTGTTATAGCCTATTCAAAGAATTTTGTCTTGATTAATTTAAAAGAATTAAGAAAACTCAAATTAAGAAAGCTTAAATAAGTGGAAGATCTTATTTACAAATTGATAGTCTCTCAGTGGTGATGAACTACATACTTAGAATTTCTATTGTTTTTTCAAAGTGACAGTGTTTAATACCAAATGTTATGAGAGATGCAGAAAAATTTTCTCTCTCATACATTGCTGGTGGTTTGTGAAATGTTTCAGCCACTGTGGAAAATAATTTGACAGTTTCTAAAGGCAGAAAGAAAGAAAGAAAGAAAGAAAGAGAGAGAGAGAGAGAGAGAGAGAGAGAGAGAGAGAGAGAGAGAGAGAGAGAGAGAGAAAGAAAGAAAGAAACAAAGAAACAAAGAAACAAAGAAACAAAGAAACTAGATGGGGCATGGTGGCACCCACTTGAATCCAAATACTTTGGCAGGACAAGGTAGGGTGGATGACTTAAGATCAGGAGTTCGAGACCAACATGGATAACAGAGAGAGACACTGTCTCTACAAAAAAAAAAAAAAAAGTCAGGCATGGTGGTGAGTGCTTGTAGTCCTAGTTATTTGAGAGACTGAGGTAGGAGGATGGCTTGGCTCAGGAGTTTTGAGGTTACAGTGCGAGTACCACTTGCATTCCAGCTTGGGTGAGAGAGAGACATTGTCTCTAAAAAATCAAAAACTAAAACTAAAACTAAACCACATCTATATTTAGCATATGGCCTAGTAATTGCATTTTTGTACACTATTGCAGAGAAATGAAAACTTATGTCCCCAGAAAAACCTATACACAAATCACCATAGCAGCCTATAGCTCAAACCTGAAACCTGAAATCACCTAACATATATATCCCTTTACAGATCAGTGGTTAAACAAATTATAGTATATCTATACCATGTAATACCACTCAATAATTAAAAAAAGTAAACTACTGATAAACAGAACAACTTGGATGATTCTCAAGGGCACTATGCTGAGTTATAAAACAACAACAGCAACAACAACAACAAAAAATGAAAGAGTTGCATAACTTGTAATTCTATTTCTATATCATCCTTGAAATGACCAAATTTTAGAAACAGAAAGCACATTAGTGATTGACATGGGTTAAAAATGTTGAGAAGTGGGATGGGTATAATGATAAAAGGTAGAAGGGAGATCTTCGTGGGAATTAGTTAGTTCTGCATCTTGAATGAATGGGGCCTCTACAAATGCACACATGTTAAATGACATAGGTGTATATGTAAATAATTAGGCACACAGTGTGCCACATTTTGGATCTTCTTATTGTACTATAGCTACACAAGATGTAAGGGAGAGCAGAAACTGAATGAAGGGTCCACTTGTCCTCTCTGTACAACCCTTGTGAATCTCTGACTATTTCAAAATGAAAAGCTAAAACATACACACAAATTAAAAACTTGTTGAACATGAGTGTAGACTGACAGTAACTGAGGCTATTAATGGAACGATGTAAAGTTATATAAAAACACTTAAGGCTATTTTCACATATATTCTCCCTGTTAAAAGATATGCAGTTTGGGCATGGTAGTTGGCTCAGAATTGCAATCCCAGTCCTTGTGAGGCTGGGCAACATAGCATGACCCTGTCTTTAAAGAGAAAAAAAAAGTCAGGCATGGTGGCATGTGTTTATAGTCCCAGCTACTCAGGAGGGTGAGGTGGAAGGTAAGGTGAGGGAATGAGTTCAGCCCAGAAGTTTGAGCCTTTGGTGAGTCATGATTGTATTCCAGTCAGGACAACAGAGTTAGATTCTGACTCAAAAATAAGTAATTAAATAAACAAACAAACAACTAAGATAATCAGCTCATATGCAGAATTTGGTGGGAAATGATATTATTTATGTATGTGGGCACAAGTATGAGGTAGAGGATAAAAGGCAAAGCTGGAACCTACAGATGGTGGATTACAGAGGAGGAATATCTCAGAGGGGGGTTATGTGCATATATGTGTGTACACAGCAGAGATTAGTCTACTCCCTGCCAGCTGCCACTGGGAGAAGTACTTTATTAAGGTGTGGGCCAGCTGGACAGATGCCTGGCATCAGTCCACAAGGATGATGAGCCCTCACTAGAATATATTTTAAATGTACAGTCAGTGGATTTTGTTTATCTTAGGCACTTATTAACATAACTGGCAGAAAGAAAATTTTTTTCTGCACCAGTTAAAGTAGCAACTTAAAACTTAGTGAGTTTTAAGTGTTTCTAAGTATTTTGGGAATCAACATCTTCGTGTTGCATTTTATAACCAAAGACTACATCAGTAACTCAGAAATAAGCCTGATTGTGGTACAATCTTGGCAGTCACAAGCAGCTGAAATTGTGGAATAGATTTTAAAATTCATGGCATAAAACTATTATGGTGAATGGATGATTTATTTTTATAAAATCTAAATTTTATACAAATTAATATTCCTTTAAAAATAGTGCCAAGTTCAGAAAGCTAAACTTGTAAAGAGAAAGGACTACCCAAGAGTGGAAAATATTTTGTCAAATTGAAAACCTGAAAAATATGTTCTAAACATGTTTCATTCCAATATATCCCAGACTCAAAATAGCTATGCCTCTGAATGTTTTTCTGTCATTTCTACAAATAAAGTGAAAAGTAGTCAAATGTTAATTTAAAAATATATTTTTTTCTTATTTCTTTCACAGTATATAACAGAAGAATTGATGCAATTTATACATAACAGCAAATTAAAAAATAATTCCAGAGAGCTTTCGTTAATGAATTTTTTAAAATTTGGTGTTCATTTTTTTCTTACTGTCACAAATTTCGTGAGCACATTTTAAAAAATTTTTATATGAATATCATCATATTATATGGACAAATCTAAAATGTGCTTCAGAATATATAAGCAACAATTTTACAATATAGTGAATGTGACTACAAATTAACTAACATAAATCTAGTTCTGCCCTTTGTGTATGTATATATTCACATATTTTATACACTTACATTCATGTAGAGATTCATACATGTATGTAACCACATACACATAAAATTACCTTACTAGCTCTTGAAAAGTTACTAAACAGTGACTTTTTTCTCTTTTTTTCCTAAAGTCACTCTATTCAATTATTCTGACACAACAATTTTCTATCAGAGAATATCATATTGACTATGTTTTACCTCACATGCCAACACTAAACAGAGATTAAGAGGTAAAGCATCTTGAACATGTCAGCCTTTGGGCTGTTAGTTTATTTATTGAGCACCCTCATGGATAGCATTTTATATGGACTGAATTGTGTTCCCCCACAAATTCATATGTTGAATTCCAAACCCCCAATATGACTGGATTTGAAGATAAAGGTTATGAAGAAATAATTAAAGTTAAATAATGTTATAAGGCCAGAACATCATCTGCTAGGATTAGTGTCTTTCTAAGAAGAGATTCCAAAGTGGTCTTTCTCATTTTCTTCTCTGTGCTATATGAGGACATGAAGAAGGTGGTTCTCTACAAGCCAGGAAAGAGAGCTATTGTCAGAAACCGAACCATTCCAGACCCTGATCTTTGACCTTTTAGTCTCCAGAGCTGTGAGAAAATAAATTTATCTTACTTAAGAAACCTTTTCTATGGTATTTTGTTATAGCAGCTGAAGCAGACTAATACAACCTTTATAATGCCATCATGTTGCTTTCTGAGCTCTAAATTTATTTTTAAGTGGGGTTGAAATTCAAGATAACAATAGATTCCCAAAAGCTTAAATATGGGTAGAAAAAAAATTCTGTAGTATTGGTGCTTAATAGTATTTTTGAAATTAAATAAATATACACAAAAGAAAATACAGTGATAGGCTGAATTTAGACAAATAAATCTCAACAAAATCCTGGTATAGGATAAGATTAGGGGAAGGGGTAATGTTGCACATATCTCATTGGTAGAAGAAGGGAAGGGATTTCTGAAAAGAAAATTCTTAATTATTTGCTTTTAAAGATGAAGAAGGCTGTAGATTAGCTTGTGAGGAAAATAATTGGTATCTTATTTTCAAAAAAATTAGAGAAATGGGTGTATAATTATGACCATAGAAAGAGGATCCTACTTCAGTGAAGTGGAAATGTGTAGCTGAATGCTGTGCTACTTGAGGCATCGAATAGGAAACACAGGCCACTCTATCACTATAAAATATTATTTAATCTCTTATGTCCAGAGATGTTTCTCAAGAGAAAGTCAGGAGGTTTCTCAGTTTTAGCTAAATCTGACTACCACTGCCATTAAAACTAAATAAACTAAGCAAAACAAACATGTAAGCCACAGCAAAACAAAAATGTAAGCCACAGCAAGACTAAAAGTGTGTGTGTGTGTGTGTGTGTGTGTGTGTGTGTGTGTGTGTGTGTGTATGTTTTCACTAATGAATGTAAATGCCTAGAATATGCTGGTGCATGTTGGATACCTAATATAATTATTTAATTAAGAGAGTGTTCTTAATATTTTTATTTTGTTTATTTAGTTTATAATCATTGTACTTTTTCTGTTTTTCTCTTTTCTAAGCTGGGCAACAATAATGTGACTTTATCTTTTTTTGTTTTTGTTCTTTAAAGTATCTTAAGCACTTCTTCAGAAGTCTTTGTTTTGCTGTCCGTAATACAGACTGTATTTCTCAGGTTCCCCTGCAACTGTAAGTGACCATGTAACTAAACTTTCACCAATAAGATGTAAATGAATATGTAGCCGCCTAGGAAATCCTTTCTTAAGGAGTTGGGAAACTTCATTTGTGTGAGAGAGAAGCCAACTCTGTCTTGTGGGAGACATTTTAAAAAGTTTAATTTTCTGAGACCCTCATCTGATCTGCTGAAACAAATCCTATTCATGGCACTATCCTTTCTTCATCTTTCTAAGTGCACATGTTCAAAGCTATCCAGGTATGAGTAACAGATAAGAAAGTTGAAAGATAATTTCAAAATAGTTAAAAGATTAGGACATATTCTTGTTTTGTAATATACTGTATCATCTAAACATCAACATGTTTACCATTTGTATTAAATGATAAACAGTTTGTTCCCATTCGTATTCAAACTATGTGGATCAAAAGCACAAACACATTAGGTTCAAAGTGTATCAAGGGTTAGTTTCACAGTGTGCCTACATGTTTTTGTGTAACTGACATTCACATTCTTATTCTGAGCTGAGGAGGCATGCAACGATAAATTAAATCCATGGAATGACTATAAAGTAATCCTGCAATCTGAGCTAGGGAGGAATGTGAGGAATGTGAAGTATACTAGGATGCACTGGTTGTTGCTCAGAGTGGATATACACAAACGAATTTATAAAAATATACCACAGGATAATGAAGACACTGAATCACCCCAAAAGACTCATGTCCCTTCCACACCCTTCACTAAGAGAACAGAGGTGAATTTCCCTAAACTGGAGGACAGCAAATTTAGAGTTCACCGAATGTTAGATACTGATGTTGACAAAAACAGATCCCCGATGCAAAATCAAAGGTCAGGACTTCTGTTACAAGGATGAGTTTAAGACCTTCTTGCACCATCTTTGTTGTTTTTGATGTACCTTATATTTGGCATACCAGGAATCTCTCACATCAGAAGCTGAGCAGTAGGGACATGGAAAAAGACGTGTATTTTCAATTTTTGTCTTTTATTTAGCACAAGCCTCCTATGTTCTAATTACACAACTTCTGATTTATAAGAAAATATTGTGTTGAAATGTGGCCCGAAACTGGCCCAGTTTAAACAGGCTAGAATTTTCCTAAAGTTAGATTTACTAATGGATGTTTGTTTCCATTTGCAAAGGAACGTGTTTTAGTTTTCAAATTACCATTATGACTGACAGGTACTGCTTGGGTTCCAAAGATCCCCAAATGCAGACACACTGGGAAACTTAGGGTACGTGGAAGATGAGGTGTCCTCTGATGTAGTCCACTGAATTAGGTAGATACAATCAAATATCACAATGTCACAGTAATTATATTCCATAGTTGTTAATGTGCTGGAATAATAATATGTTATGGACTGAGGAATATGCAATGTTTCAACAGCATTTAATTTTTCCAACATAATTTAAACCAACATACCCTGAAACATAGACCAAAACAAATTACATTGTAGAAATACTTGATATTTATATATGTCATAACCTGTTTGTAAAATTTATCACATTGTAATTATTTAATTATTGAATAGTAATAAAATAACTCTGGTGACTAAAGATGGTGCAACAATTTGAACAAGTTTTCTGGGTCAGGAATCATGTTATTAAAATTAACTCAACGTGAAGAAAAACAAATAAATATGTTCATACACGATAATTACCTTTCATTATAGTGGGAATAATCTACTTTCATTAGAGAATCTGAAAGAGCTGGTTACATGTTTAAATAGCTATTAAATTTTCTAAGATTTTGAGGATTTAAAATTGCATTTACCTTTTTCTTACTATTAATTAATAATAAGCACAGATATACAAAATTTATAATGAATAAATTAATTCAGGTAAATACTAGAGCCTGATAAAATAACAAAGCAAGTTGGTAAGCTCATATATACTGTATATTCCTTATACTCTATCTCTGTGTGTATTTGTGTGTGTGCATACTGCCTACTTGCTTTTTTTTTGTAGTACATCTACCTGTTTTTAGAAAATTTAAAAATTTTTGGGTACCCCAGAAAGAGAATTCTGAAATGGGTGTAAATCTATGGGCTATTGTAGGAGTATATATTTGCATATTCTACCTATGCTTTCTTAAAGACTACATTTAACTACTCTTTATTTTGTTAAATCTATATGTAACATAAATAGACAAGTGGAAGTTTTAAAAGGTAACCTTATAGTTATTACTAAGTACTCAAATCTTACAAAAGAGAGTAAACAGGATTCTCTGAGCCTACTTTTCATTAATATATCAGAAAACAGTGTGTGTTGTGCTTTTATGCAGACCTCTGGAAGTGCACATCTAGACAAACTCACATTTTGTTTTAAGCATCCATCAACTCAATCAAAAGTAAATTTCTAGATCTGTGGGAAGTATTAAAAGGTGTAGCAGTGTATGCACTCTTTCCAAAACGCCTTTTTGCCCACCAAAAGTGTTTATAGTTTGAACTTTCATGACTTGGAACACATAAATAAAGCTATTCATGGTGGTTTGGTTTCAGGCCAGGCTTCGAATCTACTTAACCCAAAATGTAATTTAAAAATTGATTCTAATCTCCATATGTAACTACATTTTTATGGGAAAATGAATCAATATATCTTTCTCACTGAAGCATTGATGTCAAGCTAGCTATTGTTTTACCAATTTAGACTTTTAACTTTTGAAATGAGGTTACAAACACTCTGCTTAGTGGGGTAGAGTAGATTCTTTTTTGGCACATATTCACTACTTAACCTAATTGCCTCTGTCTATGGGAAGATTATACTTTCTGACTGCATTGATGTTAGTTTTCGGTCTCTTTTGGGGAGGGGTGTCCTTCCCTTCTCCTTGACTTTGGATTTTGTTTTGTGACTTGCTTTGGCCAGTGGATAAGAACCATGCAGACTCTTTAAAGATGCTTGTTGTCCTGGGTTTTTGCTATTGTCTTGGGGGACCACACCTGAAACAACCTCTGCCCCTTCATCCTTGGCTCTAGAATAAAACATGTGGAGTAAAGCAATCCTTAATGTAGGGATAAGAAATATGTTATTAACCTAATCTGTCACTGGTATTTTGTGGCTATTTGTTAGGAATAATTACTGAAACACATACAACCACCTACAAATTCATGGAGGGCGTGTCATGGTGACTCAAAGTCTGATAGTACACTAGAAGAAGATCTGTATCAAAGTTAAGAGTATAACATTTTGCATGGGAAGTAGGTGATAATCAAAATTCAGTCCCTTAAATTGATCCTGATACTTTAAGAAAAAGTAATAAATATAAAACTTAGGCAATAATACATTTTTGAAAAATCATTTTTCATTTCCATTTCCATGCTATTGTTGGTTCTAACACAAATGAACAAGGGAAAGATTAAAAAAAGATAGAAAATGAAAATTATAATTTGAAAACATTTACCAGTTAGAATAAATTGATGAAGGAAAGAACATTGGGAACTTAATATTGGGGCAAAAACAAACAGGGCCTCTGTAAACAAAGTAAAAATACTAAAAGTTTATTTAGTAGTTAAGAAATAAAAAGGTAATACAAAGTTTAGATTGAAATCAGGAGGAATGATAATTAAGGCAATATTAGAAAAGTATGGAAGCTAACAATTTTCTTGCTGGGGAACAAAAAAAAAAACGTTAAAACTCAAAGTCTTATGCCAAATGACCCTGAGAAAGATTTAGAGTCTTCTGGGTAAATTTAAGAATGGTTCATCATCATTAGACGTGAAAATTCTTGGTCACCAGGGGGAAATTTTGCAAAATGAGTATACAATCAGAGAGAAGGTCTATTGCGGGTATTTCTGAGAACATCTAAAAAATATACAGAAAAACAATGTGTCTAGATCTTTACTTGCTTATATATGTCACATTTTCTCAGAATAGTTTTGCTCCAAATCACATTCTGACTACTAAGTCAGAATTGGCATTTGATTGTCAAAAGCAAATCCATTTCATTGGTTGCTAGGGAGGGAATAGCAATCAATAAGCACAAACACTTAGAACATTTAAAGAGATACTGATGGACTGAGCACATTCATTTGTAATACTTGATGTGGATGTCTATTCAGATGTGACACAATTGAAAGTCAAAGAATAATTTTTTAAAAAGCCCTAAGAGATCTGTAGGAAAGGTGATTGCATATACTTTTATTAATTTTGACACGAAGCATCACAAATATCCCCAGGCAAACTATCTAAATCTTTGCTTTTGCTGGAAAATAATAAATGAATTTTTATTTATTAGACAATACTTTCTCCAGAGAAATCACACTAAAAAACAAATTCCAAATCCATTGTTACCTTCTTACCACAAACTAAAATCTGCTTCAAGATTCAAGCATTCTTTCAAATAAAAATGGACACCTTAGGCATTCTCTGGTTCTTCCCAAAATTAATATTTTTAGTTAGAATTGGGAAAATAAGGAAAAATAGTGCATAAATGGATGTGTAAAAAAATCAGATGTTATATCTCTCTACAGAAAATGAAAAATGAATATGAATAATTATGAAAAATGCCCATGTCTAACACTTCTGAAAAGTATAGGAGTGATAAAAATAACGTATATTTATTATTGATTTAGATAGAGAATGCAATGATCATGATGACAAAGAATAGAGGTCATCATTATACAGGTAAATATTGAAGATTTGTAGTTATGCCACTTAATTTGTCAGATATCATTGTGCTTCTTTAAATGACTTTCATTTCCGATAGTCAAAAGACCAGAAATTTTAACATTTATAATCCATTAATTGAGGGCTTCTCAAAAAAATACCGTTGTAACTTTTATTAAATATCTGACTTTTTAAACAGCATAGAACATGTAATAAAATATTTTTCTTTACTTTGTAAATGTTTTGGTTATTTCACAATGTACCATTTAATATACTTATTAAATGATAGACTTTCTTCTTATGGAGTTTGTGTCTTTGTATTTTTGATTGGTTATTATTCTTATATGGAAAATTTAAGCTACATGTACACACTCATATATTTGTTAGATAGACACTATCAAGTTTCCTTTTACCGACTTTGGAGTTATTTTCACTCTATTAAGTCCTTTACTTGCACTATTTTAAAAATCATCATAGTATATACTTCCCTGATTCTTCAGATGAAGAAAGTGATGCTCATTAAACAAAATAACTTTCACAAGATTCAGTTCTTTAGTCAATGCTGCTCAGACAAAAACCAGGCTTATCTGCTTTCTAAGGCTATTATTACTATTATTAATATTATTACCTGTTAGTGATACCAAGTGTTTTCAATTTGAGCTTTTAAGAAGTGCTTTTAATTTTTAAGGATGTATGATTAATTTTGTATCTTGTGTTTTATTAAACAATTTGTTTTTCTACCATGTTATATTATTAGACTTAACAAACTATACCAACAATGGTACAAGCAAAATTCTTTAAGTCTTAATGACATTAATGGGTTATGCCACACTAGTGCTTGTCACTCAAAAATATTTTGCTCTTTTATTATAATAAAATATAAATGACATACCTTGGATTTCTAGGCTCTATGGAAAGATACCGCACCTCACTGATACAGTGAACTGCAACTACGTAATTTAAATGAACAGACTAGTGATTCATGTAATGAGTCTGCATTTCATATGTGTAATTCCAAATGAAAGAAACCAAATCTGGTTTTTATCCACCTTGTTCTCTCATCCTTCCTCTTTGTCCACAACGTTGTACACCTAATAGCCTCTTTAAGATGCGTGTACACAATATGTTTTTTCATGCAATGGGCCCTAAAGATAGGCAGTATCTGCATCATCAAAATCCTGCCCATTGTTCTTGGTATGCTTGGTTTCTTCTCTTCCCCCCCGCCCAAATTCTAGCTTAAATGTTAAATGCTTAGAAAAGTCTTTTTGTGACCTCACCTGTCTAGTTTATTCCGTTACATTACCCTCCTTATAATCTATCTACATCTTATAAATTCCTTATACCATTTTCCAATAATGAAGATTAAAAATAATGTTATCAAATACTATAGTGCCACACACTTTCTAAAATAAATATTTTATATTAATATTATTCTTCTATGATAAGGGATAATTTAACTTCTGAAAAACATCATTTAGGAAGTGAAGCAATATTTAGATGAATTTCAGACATAAGGAAATAGCTGCACTGCATTAAGCACTGCAACAGATAAAACGCATAGACATTTTATGTTGAAAAATTTGACGCAGAGCCTCGAGCATAAGACTTTCATCAGTATAGCAAAGAAAGTTGCATAAAGCGGTGATTCTCAGACTTGTACAGGCATCGGAATCACAATACATAACTTTGGTTTTACTGAGCTCAAGTCCCAGCCTTTTTGATTAAGCAGGTTTGATATGTGACCTGAACTGTTGCTTTTGTAAGGTGCCTGGATGATACTGGTGTTGCTGGTCTATAGACCACACATTGTGAATCACTATAATATAAATACTGGAGAAGGGAGAGGAAAGTACTGGTTGGAGAGAGAGAGCCAGAAATCGTCAACTAAGAAAACAGCAGAGGCAGAGGAATTAAATCTCCAAGATTAATTTTTGACTCACAATTTTTACTTTGAATTTTTAAAAATCAATGAATAAATGAAATAATATAATTGCCACTCATAAAAATATATTGTTTGTGATATAATCAGGCACCTACAATAAACCCAACTTAAGGTGGTAAGCAAAATACTTCCTGACCACTATTAGATTTAATCAATTTATGTACATTTCAAAAAAAAAATGTATAATCATTAATGTCTGCCTCCACGTGTGGGATGCTCTGAAGAACACTTCAAAATTTAATTTAAATACAATGTTTGAACCATTCTGATTTAAATTGTTGTGGGGTTTTTTTTGTGGATAAGAAACAGCTCTTTTCCCACCTTTATATGTGTCATTATTTAAAATCTTGACTTCTTCCCCTAGAAAGATAGAACGGAAAGTGCATGAAATTGGAGAAGAAATACATGACTTCTACCTTTTCTCACAGGACTATTTTGAAGGTTAATGAGATTTTCACTTTTTGCATGTTTGATGTCTTTTGATGAGAGAAACTATATAAACATCAAATATTATTCTAAGCAGAGGCTTCATTAGTACTTTATTTTCCATTAATATTTGCCAAAACCAAATTGGCATGAAGTACAATTCTACAGAATGTTTGGCAACCATTTGTTTTCTGTCAAAGTCATGTCAGTATACAGATGGATTCCATTTTCACAGAAACCCAAATAAAATGATACTCAAGATTAAAATTTGGAGGTGTAATAACTATTAATGTGTGAAATGCCTTAAGGAATTTATGCAGTAATGCAAAACTCTGATGAAATGCATTAAAAGTTAAATTATAGATCTACTCAGAAAAATAGACCAAGTTGGATATTTTATGACGATGACCACTGGCAATCTCATATAATTACACTGTACCAATAGCAAAGAGAATTTTTCTAACTCACAATATATAATTTTTAGAATGAGAGAATTTGGCCAGGAAGAACTTTAAATGTTTATAAAGAAATTATGTTTCCCTTGGGAAAAGTGGTGTTTGCTTTTGTTGAAGCACAGAGTAAAACTCTAATGATGGATATAAAGTGTGTGTGTGTGTGTGTGTGTGTGTGTTCACAAGGGTAAAGCTAATGAGAGTCATGAAAAAGATGCTGTGTAGGTGAACTGAGCCAGCAATTTGAAGCATGGGGCACTTGATTTTTCATAGGGCCAAGTGTGAGTTAAGCCTTTATACTGTAAAATTGATCTGAAATTTAAAAAATATTTTGAATATGTGGGATACAATTCAGGGTTAGGTATACAAATGCTCATTATGCAGGTACCTTGTTGACAAGATGTGTTCCCCCTCCCCTGGCAGTTTCCCCCTACTGCCAATCCCTTTCTTATAGTATTATTATGATAATTGTTCAAGGTCTGCTTATGAGTGAGAACATGTGCTACTAAGTTCTTTGTTTCTGTGGTAGGTCACTCAGTATTATAACCCCTAAGTCCATCCAAGTTGCTGCGAAGTTCATAATTTGGTCCTTCTTTATGGCTGCGTAATATTTCACTATGTGTATATACCACATTTTTTTTATTCAGTCCTCTTTTGATGGGCAGCACGGTTAGTTCCATGTTTTTGTTATTGTAAATAATGCTGCAATAAACATGCGTGTGCAAGTATCTTTTTTATAGAGTGATTTGAGTTCCTCTGGGTATATTCCTAGTAGAAGGATTGCAGGATTGTATGGGAGGTTGATTTTTAGATCTTTTAGTAATTGCCACACTGTTTTCCACAGCAGGTATTATTAATAATTTTCATCATATTTAAAAAAAATCTATTGCAGATTCTACAAGAGATGGTAAACCTCCCTTACTTCTTTCATTCTCTCAATGACTATTTATTGTTGGTAAACCATGTGGGTGATACAGTTTTAGGGACTAAATATAGAGCAACAAATAAAACAATATATTTACTTCTTTAGAGGTCACCATATATTCTGTTAGGAAAGGCAGATACTTTATTTTTTCTTATTTTTTATTTTTGACGAGACAAGTTCACACTATGTTGCCCAAACTGGTCTCGAGCTCCTGGGCTCAAGCAATCCTCCTGTCTTGGCCTCAAAGTGCTGGGATTACAAGTGTGAGCCATGATGTTCGGCTTCACAGATACTTTTTTTAAAATTGTGTTTCCAGGGTCATAAGTTTTATAGAAAAAAAATTGAGTAGTTTTAAAAGTAGAAATTGAGATGACATTCAAAGAGAGTAATCAAAGCAGGTGTTTCTGAGGTCGTGATGTTTAAGCAAAGATTTATAAATGGGTGACAATTTAGAGAAAGAAATGTAAGAAAATGGAAAGTATGGGTGAAAACATGCTTGACATTCAAGAAACAGTAATAAGTCCCAAATGAGCATAGGCATGCGTTGAGGAAAACAATGGCATGAACCAGATCATGTAGGCGGGTCATATGGCAGATACTTTCAGTCATACAAACATTTAGGTTTTCATCCATATTAAATGCAAATACTTTAGAGGTTTTTGAGTGACAAAGTAAAATTACTTGACTTATTCACAAGTAAGCATATAAATAAAAATGTTATCTGCATGTGGAAGGTTGCAGATTTAAGTAATTTTTCAGGGATTAAGGCACACACTTTGAGCCTAGTAAGGTGCTAATGTGATCCTAATGAATCATTAATTGAGAAAAATTCTCAAAGGAGTTTTACTCAGAGAGAATAAAACTATATGCCAAGTATATACACTACTCACTTTATTTTGTTCTTCCTACAAAACATGTTTTTAATATCTGTGTACAGTTTGAAAATCATAATAAAATGAACACATGAATTTTCTACCCAGCTCACACTGAAGCATACATGTCCCTTTTTAGAGGTCTTTTGTGACTTTTGTAAAATATACTTCTGAAAATTTTAAGTTGCCTGATGCTGCTAAAAGTGGAACTTTTAAGATATACATTTTAATATTGTGACTCATATGTAAAATTGATTTTATTAGCTAACCTAATAAAATCTGTGATCTGCAATTCTGTGATCTTGCTAAATTAATTTATAAATTTTAGTCATTTTTGTAGTTTCCTTAGGATTGCCTTATGTAAAGTTTTATTTTTGCCTTCAATCCACATACATTTATTCTCTTTCTTATCTTCTTGTGATGCCTGTTACCTCCAGAAAATGTTGAGAAGTGGTATGAGTAGGCATTCTTTCCTGCTTTCCTGATATTAGGGTGAACTTGTTCATTTTTCCTCTTAAAATATGTTGCTAGTGTAGATGCCCTTCATAAGACTGAAAAGCTCTTTTCAATTGTTATTTTTTTTAGAATATTTATAGGGAATATATAATTTAATCACACATCTTTTCATCATACTAAGATGATATGAATACAAGTTTTTAAAAATTGTCTTCGCCCTTAAGCATAGGTCTCATTTTTCTGATTCTTTATGTCCCAAGTAATTGTGGATTACATTCGGTACCACACAAATGTTAAGACCTTCAATTCTCTTTAATTTCACATTTTTTTTTCTCTGAGGTCTGTTGATTTTGGTAGATTTGTTTGTCTTAGTAAGCAAGTACTTGGCTGTACTCAAACTGAAAACTCTGTTTCAGACAGAAACTTAAATCTTAATTCAGTTCATTTATCACCAGAAAAACGTGTGTTTAATACATTGATACTTCACAAGTCAGCCAGATATTTGGGAAATATTTGTGCACAGTATATAGGGTTTCAATATTTTTAGATGTGGGTGGTTTTGTTGCAGAAATGCATGGCTTACACTTTGTCTCTGATTCTTAACTCCAGAAAGATTGGGAGTTTTCTATTAAAGTTTTATCTCATTTACAGTGCATTGACTTAGCCAATCTTCAAGTTGAAAGCTAGAAAAAAATGTGCAACTCTTAGATCCAAAAAACTGGAAAAATACTCAAATACTTGTTCAAAAATGTTCATAGTAAAGCTATTCACAATAGTCAAAAATGCAAACAATTCAAATATTAATCAAGTGATAAATGGATAATCAAAATGTGGCATATATTGATTTCCATACAGGTTGTACTAATTTAACCCCCTCACCAATGATGTATGTTTCCTTTTCACCACAACTTCACCCGCATCTGCTGTTTTTATTTTATTTTATTTTTTAATTTTTTATTTTTTGAGTTGGAGTCTCACTCTGTCGCCCAGACTGGAGTGCAGTGGCCGCTCCCGGCCACCACAGCCTCGACCTGCTGGGCTCCGGCGACCCTTCTGCCTCAGCCTTCCAAGTAGCCGGAAATACAGGTATGCGCTACCATGCCCGGCTGATTTTTTGATTTATTGCAGAGGTGAGGTCTCGCTGCCCAGACAGGTCTGGAACCCGTGGGCTCAGGCAATCCACTCACCTCAGCCTCCCAAAGGCGCGGGATTACAGGTTGGGCCACTGAGCCCGGCTTATTTTTTATTTTTAAAATAATGGTCATTCTGAGTGGTGTAAGGTGATATCGCATTGTGGTTTTAAGGTGCATTTTCCTGATGTTTAATGATAAATATTGAGCATTTTTCTTCATATTTGTTGACCATTTGTATATATTATTTTGAGAGATGCCTGTTCATGTCTTTTACCCACTTTTTAATAAGGTCATTGGTTTTTTTCTTGCTGATTTGCTAGATTCTGGATGTTAGTCTGCTATCAGATGTATAGTTTGCAAATAATTTTTCCCATTCTGTATTTGCTTATTTTCTCTTTTGATTATTTCTTTTGCTGTGCAGAAGCTTTTTAGTTTAATTAAGTCCCACTTATTTATTTTTATTTTAGTTGCATTTGCTTTGTAAGTTTTAGCCATAAATTCATCACCTAGATCAATATCCAGAAGAAGTTTTCCTAAGTTTTCTTCTAGAATTTTATGGTTTCAGGTTTGACATTTGCATCTTTAATCCATCTTGAGTTATTCTTTGTATATGGTGAGAGATAGGGATCAAATTTTATTTTTCTGCATTTAGTTATTTAATTTTCCCAGCACCATTTGTTGAATAGGATAGACTTTGCTCAATTTCTCTTTTTGTCTGTGTTGTCAAAAATCAGTTAGGTGTAGGTATTTGGGTTTATTGATGGATTTTATATTCTGTTCCATTGGTCCATGTGTCTGCTCTTGTACTACTACCATGCTGTTTTGGTTACTACAGTCTTGTAATATAATTTGAAATAAGGTAATGTGATACCTCCTGCTTCACACCTTATTTTTGCTTATAATTCTTTGGCTATTCTGGCTTTTTGTTGTTTTTGTTGTTCCATATGAAGTCTGGGAATGTATATTAGTACAGCCTCTATGGAAATTGTTATGGAGATTTCTCAAAGAACTAAAAGTAGATCTACTTTTTGATTTGATTTAATTCAGCAACCCCACTACTAGTATTTACCCAGAGGGAGGGGAGTTGTTGTATTGAAAATACACTTGAACCTTCATTTTTGTTGCTGCAAAATTCCCAATTGCAAAGACATGCCCACCAACTTATCAGTGGTTAATGAAAATGTGGTTTATATACACTATGGAATACTATTTAGCCCTCAAAAAGAATGAGATAACATCTTTTTCAGCAACTTGAATGGAATTGGAGAATATCATTGATATAGAAACCCAAACACTACCTTTTCTCTCTTATAAGTGATAGCTAAACTAAGGATCTGGAATGAAATAGAGAATGGTGCAATGGTCATTGGAGACTCAGAGGGAGAGGGGAGAAGGGATGGAAGGAATGTAAAATCACCTGTCAAGTACAAAGTACACAGGTGGGGAGTGTGGGTTATACCTAAAACCCAGACTTCTTTACCACTATATAATGCAATCATGTAACCAAAAGCTATCTGCGCCCCCTAAATAGTTATTGAAAAAAAAATAAAAGTCGTTTGGCCTAATTTAAACAACAAATGTGGCACATATAGCCAATAGAATATTATTTGGCTTTTAAAATAAATGAAGTATTGATGTATGCTACTATATGGATGATCCTTGAAAATATTATTCTACATGAGAAAAGAAATGACACAAAATTCTATATATATATGAAATAGCCAGAATTAGGAAAATCCATAGAAACAGAGAGCAAATTAGTGATTGTCAGAGATGTGGTAGGGAGTAGGGGGTTGTGAAAAGGTTAAGGGATAATAGCTGAATGGGTACAATGTTTTCTTTTGGGGAGATTGAAATGTTTCACAACTAGAGATGGTTAGTTGTATAAAGTGTAATGTACTAAATGCCGCTGAATTGTACACTTTAAAATGGTTAATTTTCTATGTTTTTGCTCTTGTGAATAGGGCAGCAACAAACATTCGCATGCAGGTGTCTTTTTGGTAGAGTGATTTATGTTCCTCCCGGTATATTTTTGAGAGGGATTGCTGGATGCAGTTGGAGTCCCTCATACTAAGTGAACTATCACAGAAGCAATGAACTGAATACTGCATGTTCTCACTGATAAGTGGGCCCTGATCATTGGTCATATTAGCATAAGGATAGAATTGGCAGTCTGTTGGCACTGCTAGGGGATGGAGAGAGGCAGGAGGTTGGAAGGTCCATGTAAACACAAAGTGTACCTGGTCCACTAACAGGGGCAGTGGAGAACAGCCAGAAGCCCTAACTTCACCCGCATGCAGCCTGCTTATGTAGTAAATCCTTTCACCCTACAACTGTATAATAAATAAATAATTTTTAAAAATTGTAAATTTTAGGTTATGTGAATTTTACCTTAAAAAGACACTGAAATGCCGGGCTCGGTGGCTCAACCTGTAATCCCGCGCCTTGGGAGGCTGAGGTGAGTGGACTGCCTGAGCCCGCGGGTTCGAGACCCGCCTGGACAACTTGGTGAGACCTCATCTCTACAATAAATCAAAAAATTAGCCAGATGTGGTAGCGCGCTCCTGTAGTTCCAGCTACTCGGAAGGCTGAGGCAGAAGGATCGCCGGAGCCCAGCAGGTCGAGGCTGCGGTGACCCGGAGCGGCCACTGCACTCCAGTCTGAATGACAGAGTGAGACTCCAACTCAAAAAAAACCCCCCAAAACAAAACAAAACAACAACAATACACTGAATTGCCTATTCCTTACCAATCATATTGGCAAAAATCTAAGTTATACAGCATGTTCTATTAACAATTTTGTGGGGAAACAGATGCTCTGATACACAGCTGATGAGACTTTAAAATAATACAGACCCCCATGGAGGGAAAATTGGCAATAGCTAGTGAAACTATATGTGCATTTACCCTTCGATTCTGCAACCCTACTTCTAAAAATAGATTCCTTAGATGCAGAATCAGATATGAATTAACAAACAGAAAATGAACAACAAGCCTAGACTCCTTCCCTATTTCTATTTTTATCATTGTGAGATTAAGACTTGTTCTTATAAAAAAGCAATAAATATATCAAATACATGTATGTACAGGTAAATATACTAAATGATGTATTCACAAGGCTCTTCAATGCAACTATGTTTGTAAAAGCAAAAAACTGGAAATGGGGTAAATGTTCATCAATGGGAACTTGCAGAATAAGCTGTGGTTCATGCACATGGAGGACTCTGCATCTCTGAATGGAATGGGAAGTTAGATACACTGCAGTAGAAAAATCGCTGCAGTGAGCTGATCTATAAAGTCAGATAAATGCACGACAGGTAAATCTATAAAGACATCCAAAAGATTAGTGACTGCCTATGGGGGAAGGGAGATGGGGATACTGAGGAAGAGGCTGTTATTAAATGACAGGAGGTTGCCTTTCTGGGTAATGAAAATGTTCTAAAATGTAGTGGTAATGAGTATACAACTCTGTGAAAAAATTCTGAAAAAATAGAATTGCATACTTAAATATGTGACATGTATATGTGAATTATGTCTTAATGAAGCTGTCAGGGGAAAAGAGAATATGTGACAGATTTAGTATGTACACCCTGAAATTTAATACCAGAATGAATATTTTTGTACCTTGAGTTACAGTAAAGTAATAGTCCAGAGGTAATTACTAAAGTTAATAGAGATTTTCAAAAAAGATTGCTATTTGGAGAGACTTCGAAAATGGAGGCAAAGGAGAAGAGAGAAAGTGATTTGAAGTTTAGGGTAACTTAATACAAAATTTAGGCAAAGAATCTTTGAGATCTGAATCAGGGAATGCTTTCTCAACTAGAAGGTCAAGAACAAAACCATTGGAAGTTAAGTGAAATGGGCATTGGGAATGATTTTAGGACTCTTACCTTATGAAAAAAAAAATTTCAAACTGTTTCTGGAAAAGATATAAAAGCCAATAGAAAAAGAGCAGCCAAAAATATAAGTAAACTGATATGGTATTTAATATTGCCAAGAATGGTTGTAGATGATTTATAAGAAAAAGTCTCAGAGAAATCCACAAGAGAATAACAAAAATAGAGCTAGGAAAGGAGTCTAGTCTTGTTGGCCATCCTCATGTTAGTAATTTACATCTGATTCTTCATTCTTACCTGGAAATTCTGGTAGAATGGCTTATTTATGTACTTTTCGCTGTTAGAACTATAAAGAAAAAATTACAAAACTGAGATGAAAGCCAAAGGTATACAAAGTGATGGAGAATAAAAGAAAGGAGCAAGTCAAATTTTTGGAGGCTGTAACATTTCAGGTGACAATATAAGTAGACAGAAAGTAGTTGTTTACAATTAGCCAACCAGAATAGAGCCTCACTCGGTCGCCCAGACTGGAGTGCAGTGGCCGCTCCTGGCCACCGCAGCCTCGCCTGCTGGGCTCCGGCGATCCTTCCGCCTCAGCCTTCTGAGTAGCCGGAATTACAGGCATGTGCTACCATGCCTGGCTAATTTTTTGATTTCTGACTCAGAATAATTTCACAGTGATTTAAAATCAATTAAAGAGTCAAAGCATCACATTAAAATCATTTTAATATTCAACCTGTCACTTGTTAAAATAACTTTTTTTTAAAAGTTTTCATTTAAAATATTCCACAGAGATTTCAAGAACATTCAATTCTGGATTGTATTTTAATACATACAGTACATGTGCATAAAAGGAATCCCACAGATAATTTGATTGATCTTTTAAATGATACATATTGATGGTTAGATATTTGTGGGGTTTATTTTATGATTGAAATTTATGCTCCTTGATATTCTAGCGACTGGATAACGTATGCATAGAGAAATGATTCACTTTTGCCTGGCACAATTGGTTTCTTGATTTAGAGAGATATATATCAAAGACTTTCTAAAGCAGTTTTTAAAGGACACCCAACTCTTGATGATTTTTGTATTGACCTTACAGAAATGATTATTTATACAAAGGATAGCAAATCCTTCTTTTTCTTCTCATGACCAAAGCTTGTTAGAATAATGAACATTTTAAAAGAAACTATAATTGCTAATCTTTGAAAATATATGTTCTCATTTCCTTATCTGATTCCCTTCTAAAAGCATCTTAGATATTTTCCATATGTTATTTCATATTCTTAAATCCAAGGTGTAATAAATAGGTTCTATACGTTCTTGTTGATTTTAACGCTAAAGCCTGGATTTAAAATTCTCTACCTTTCTACTGCTAGTTCAGTTCTTTTGGCATGCAAACTTCTTTTCAAATTTTATTCTGATAGAACAAAATTGTTCTTTACTATTCACAGAAAAAAAAAATTAGTGTTTTGTTTAGATATATAAAATTTGTTCTTATTTTTACTACTGTATAAAGACAATCTCAAAGCTATATTTTATAATTGGAGAAATAATACCAGGGACCAGAAAATTTTCAGTTAATTTGTGGTTGTTGAAAATTAGAATATAAAGGTTATGATATAACATTTACCTTTATAAACATAATTGTCTTCTATTTTTATTGTTGTTATTTTTATGCTATGCTTGAGAAAAATCATCCCATCAATTTACCCTTTGAGGTAAAATATTATCCCTTTCAATATGCCAACATGCTGTTTGTAATATTTATACTTTACTGGATACACAATCTTTTTTATTATTCTTTGTGATAAGCTGCACACAGTTTTTTTAAAATTTAATCAATAGCATGAAATCTATGTTTAAAACCTTAAAACTACATAAGAACTGAATATCTGATATTTGCTTACATTTCATATCATTTGTTAAGGGTAAATACCTAGAAGTAGAATTATTGAGTCAAAAGGTAATATGACGACTAGGGCACTTGCTAATTAGTGCCAAATTGCTTTCCAAAAAGGTAGTACTAATATATACTCCCATCAGTAGCATATGAAAGTATTTTTTTTACCCTAGTACATTTGAGAACTTTATCTAATATACTTCAGAAATGTATTTCTCATTCCAGCAGCCTTATTTAAAAATATTTATAAACATTTTTTATATAGAAGATTGATCAGTTTAATAATGTATTTTGGAAAACTTTGGTGTGATATGTTATAAAATGGTTCATTGGTCAAATGAAATTTTCATGTGCTTAAAAAAACCCGTAAAATTGTAAATTTAAATATGTCACAATTATTTCTGTTTCAATTATTTTATTTTTATTTCTTCATGAAAGATGTATTTCTAATGAATGCTATTATTCTTCAATGTAGACTTTCAAACTTAAATTGTCTCCAATAACAAAATATATCTCTACTAGAATTTCAAATGCAGTCGATTCTCTTTCCATCTTTCAGATATCTTTTGTGTATCTACTATAAGCAATTACTACTCTAAGCACTGAAAATTAAATGGTAAGTCAACCGAGAGTTGCCTCAGCTTCTCTGTTGAGTATATATTTTATTAGAAAAATGTACATAATCCTGTTATAAATTATGGAAACATATCATTTCAAAATAAGAGAAAGCACAGGGCGCTGTGAAATTTTAAAAGGGAATTGATTTATTATGGATGTAAAGTCATAGAAAAATTTCCTAAATAGGTGAAATTTTAGTTGACATTCAAAGAAAGAGTAGGAGTTAATAAAGTGAATAAATGAAAAGACACCACACTTTAGAAATGTGGAAAGTTTCAAGGGGAAGAGGGAGAATAATGGCCTCAAATAAATGAAAGAGATTGCTATCCTATTTTGAACTAAAGCTTAGAATGATGTTATCTTTAAATGACTTTATCAATATCTCACGGATATTGAAACATATATGTTCAAACCTTTTTTATCTTGTGCTAAAATCTCCTGATAGTATAGTTAAATCCACAATCTTAATCAAAATATGGAAGAACTGTCAGAATCTGGTCCCTAGCCTCCTTTTCAATCTAATTTTCTATTCCATTCCATCATATCACTAACATTCCAGCCAAATGAAATGGTAAAAGCTTAGAAATCACAAACCAAATCTCATTTATATTTCTGTCTCCCTCAGGACTTGGCAAAATACCTTGTTTTAGTATAAACTCAATAAATATTTATTGAATTTACATGAAAATTTCCACTGCCGTGAAAGTGTGGTTTCAACTGTAAAAAGCAAATTGAATAGTGCATTTGAAGTAGAAAAGCAAAAGATATTGTGATTGTGCAATTATTTGTTTTGAATATCAAAATGAACCTACCCAAATAATATATTAAGTCAATTTTCTATGACCACTGTTGCATAACACAGAGTAGTTCATTTTCAGCAAAAGCTTAATTGGTCCCTTAGTAAAAAAAAAAAAAAAAAAAAAAAAGGTAGGGCCTTAAATATGTAAAGTTATTTGAAATAATTTTCAAATATTCAAAGTTTTTGTTTTCATAAACACATGTCATTTTGGTCTATTGTACACAGTTTATAAGAAGGTTTAAATGTTAATTATTTTGGGAACATAGTGAGCTGTGAACAAAATAATAATTAATTTTTCTTATCTCAGAAACCCAGCTCATTGTTGTCTGCAGTTCTGTCACTTGCTTTGTTTAGTCAATTTAGAATGAAGAATTTTCAAATGAATTAATAAACTGATAAGGTCACTGTTCAATTATACCTTATGAAATGACACTGCCACATAAAAAACTCATTTTCTAATAATAAAATACAATTGAGATATTATTTAAGATACACTTTTTTAGTAAAGTTTCGAATGAAATTTTGAAGTCTGGCATTTGGTAGTTTATCATTATGAGATGACTTGTGTTCTTGGTGTATGGTGGTTTTGTTTTATTATTCCTTGTGTTTTTTGTGTTCCTGTTGCACTTATGCTTTCTAAACAATTATCTACTCTAAGCCCAGTTCATTTAGGAAGAAATCTGAAATCTTAAGACAACAACTGAATATTTCTCCATGCTGAAGAAAAAGTTGTAATTACTTCTCTGCTCATGAAGAGGGGAAGAGTAGAGATAGTGTGTTAACTACTTTAAAAGAATTTCTTACTTTAAACCATCAACAACCCTCTCTTGATTTATACCTCCCATCTTTAAAAAAAAAAAAAATATATATATATATATATTATCAAAAGACAAGAAAGTACTACTCCTCTGGTCACACAGCAATAAGAAGTACTGGATTGTTTTCCTTTTATAATTTGCATCCATATAATTGGAATCTCCCAAGTTAATCATGAAGCCATATTGCTTTCAAGGTGGTAGACACACTAGCTGTGTTTTTTATTTGAGAGAAATGAAAAAAGCTCTTACTCTTCCATGTTTTATCAGTATAAGCTTGGGAAATTTATGAAACCTCCCTATTCTACAGCTTCGTTCACTATAAAACGAAGATAATAATAACATTTACCTGTTGGGTATATTGGGATAAATAAACAGGATAAAATGAATAACATACATAGTCTACTGCTTGCTACTGAATCACTTGTACTGTTAATATTCTTTTTAACATTAATTAATTAACTTACATTTTAAAGATTGACACATAATATTGTATATACATATGGCATACAACATGATGTTTTAAAATATGTATACACGGTGGAATAGCTAAATCAAGCCAATTCTCCTCAGGACCTGGCAAAATATCTTGTTCTATTGGAAATTCAATAAATATTTATTATAATTTTTATTGCAATGACATGTAGTTTCAACTGTAAAAAATAAAAAAAAAACAAATTTGTTCATGAATTTCAAATAGAAAAGTTGAAGATATTTTGTTTGTTGTAATTGTTTTGAGAATAAAAAACAGCTGAGTCAAACTATTATGTAAATAATATGCATTCCCTCACATATTTATCATTTCTGTGTTGTGAGAACACTTAAAATCTATTCAGCAATTTTCAAATATAGAATATATTGTTAATAACTATAGTCATTATTCTATACAATAGATTTCTTGGTTTTATGTCTCCCGTCTAACTGGATTTTTGTATACTATGACCAGCTGTTTTTATTCTTAATGGCAAAAGCATTGGAAACTGTAACTTAATTGTGAATTGAAGTTTTTTATTAGCCTCTTTTGCTTAGGTGAGCTACCTCTAATTCAAGAATCTGTATATAATTAGAATAAGTTTACTACTCCTAAGAATTCTTGTAAAGATAAAACTGATAATGTAGCACACTGCCTCACATATTGTGAAACCTTAGCTATAATAGTTTCTTATTCTTTGTGTGAATTTTCTTGGCTACAACTTTAATGAACAGGGAATGAAGCCATTGGGAGATGCAAGGACCACCAGCTGAGTTTTTAAATCTGTATGAGTTTTAAAATCTTTATAGAATACTATTTGTGTAACAAAATTTGGGTTGGGAGAGATCCTCAAATGTGCCAACGTTGCAAGTGTGTGATTTATGTGGCTTGTGAGAGTAATCGATTACAAAAGAACTTGGCTACTAATATAGCAATTCTGGTTTTAAAATTTAAACAGCATTACATAATGAAATCAAAACTTATGCTTTTAATGTCTAATGATGCAAATATACAAACTTTTGGAGTATAGATTTTGAAAATTAATTTCAGCCAGAGTAAATATCTTAAAATATATAGACTTACTTAAGTAACTCTTCAAACGCATAAACCAGCTACTTTATTATTAAACCAGCCTCAATGGAATTATAAATATAGTTTTAACTATAAACATATTTGATATTAATGCTTTAATTTCAAATATAAAATTTATTGTTGTGACTGTGAAAAAGCTATATTAAATACCAAGAGAAATCTGTGGATACACTGTAAATAAATAAGCATTGATATGAGCCACCGCACCAAAATGATTTGATGGTCAATGTAAGAATTTGGTGGTAAGAATCAGTCCTTGTATAATAAAAGATGTTAAACTGATTGTGTAAAATTGGTTTCTAAACCATTTTTATCATTTGACTTTGTTTTATATTATTCCATTAAATTATATCCAGAGATAAGTCATTTCTAAAATTTCTAGAAAACAGTTAAAATATTTCAGATATTTGATGCTGTATATCTGAACGGGCAGTGGGGTCCAACATGTTTCTTTAACTGAATTCAGCTATATGTGATCAGTTGCTTATATATATTTTAAAAACTCTTAGAATTTGCTGATGTATTATTTATTACTTATTTATAAAGAACGTAATTCAACAGGTTATACATTTATATACTTTAAAGGCAATTTGTATACTTTCAAGCCAATTTTCACAATTATAAAACAAAATTCTGACTTCATGTGTCATGTGTATTCATTTTAGAACCTAACTCATAAGTAAAATGAGATACTTCTGATTATGTTTTTAGCATTTGTGTAACAACATAATTTTGTTTAATGTTTTAGTCAGTGCCTTACATTGTGAGAAAGTTATTAAATTTATTAATGATATAAGAAAAATAAACCATTATATTTTTAGTTATGTGATTATTTTCCATCATTTTACCATCTAATTTCTAAAATTCAGCTTTATAGAGTAAAATCGACAAAAAGTGTATATATTTAATGTGTTCAATATGATGTTTTGATATACCTATATACTGTGAAATGATTGCCATTATAAAAATAAGCAACATCTCTATTCCCTTACATTGTTACCAGTTTTTGTGTGGTGAAAACATTTAAGCTCTAACTCCTAGGAATTTTCAAGTACATTTATATTGTTTGTTAACCACAGTCATCACCATGAAGTATACTAGATCACTAGATCACCTGCATCTTGCAAATTTGAAGCTTTGTACAATTTTACCAACATCTCTCCCTTTGCCCGAACCCCGTTCCCTTGTAATCACTATCCTACTCTTTGCTTCCATGAGTTAGATTTTTTTAGATTCCATGTATAGTGAAATTATGCTGTGTTTTTCTTTTCTGTGCCTGGTTTATTTCACTTAACATATGGTTCATACATATTGTCACAAACAACAGAATTTCTTTCTTTTTTAGGAGTTCATACTTTTGTTACATATATAAACTTAATTCCATATTATGGCTATTATGAATGATGCTGTAATGAACATGAAGCTGTAGACATCACCTCAATATACTAATTTAGTTTCCTTTGTTTATATACCCAGAAGTAGAGCTGCTGGATCATGTGGTAGTTCTATCTTTAAATTTTAAAAGAACTGCCATATTATTTTTCATAATGACGGTACCAATTCATTTTCCTACCAACAGTGTACAAGGGTTTTCTTTTCTTCACATCATTACCAACACTTGTTTTATATTTTGTCTTTTTTTATACCAGATATTCTAACAGGTGTGAGGTGATATTTCATTGTAATTTTGGTTTACATCTCCCTGATGCTTACTGATGTGTATTTTTTTCATATACCTGTTGCCATTTTTTGTCTTCTTTTGAGAAGTCTATTTAGGTCTTCTCATTTCTTTAGCTGGGCTATTTGTTCTCTTGCTATTGAGTTCTCTGAGTTTCCTATACATTTTGGACATGAACTCTGTCAGATGTATGGTTTGCAGGTATTTTCTATTGCATAGGCTGTTTCTTCATGCTGCTGATTGTTTCCTTTGCTGTGAAGATGCTTTTTAGTTGCAGTCTAATTGTTCTATTTTTGGTTTTGCTGCCTATGGTTTTAGGATCATAACCAAAACTACGTTATCCAAGTTAATGTCAAGAAGCCTTTTTTCCCTAAGTTTTCTTCTTGTAGTTTTGCAGTTGCATGACTTACACTAAAGTCTTTTATTCATTTTGAGTTGACATTTTTATGTGGTATGAGATAAGGATCCATTTTCATTTTTCTGTATGTGAAGATTCAATTTTCTAGACACCATTTGTCTTGTTCTCATTGCATATTCTTGGCAACTTTGTCAAAGATCAACTGATTTAAATGTATGGATTTATTATTATTTCTTTGTTCTGTTGTGTTGGCCTATATGTCTGTTTTTATGACTGCATTAGACTGTTTTAATTGCTAAAACTTTGTAATAGATTTTGAAATTAGGTAGTAAACTATCTCCAGTTTTCTTCCTTCCTCCCTCCCTTCCTTCCTTCCTTCCTTTCTTCCTTCCTTCCTTCCTTCCTTCTTTCCTTCCTTCCTTCCTTCTTCTCTCTTTCTTCTTTTTCTTTCTTTGTTCTTTTTTGGACAAGATTACTTCAGCTATGAGTTTTATTCATGAGTTTTAAGATGGTTTTCTCCATTTTTGTGAAAATGCCACTGAAATTTTGATAAGGATTGCATTGAATATGGAGATTGCTTTAGGCAGTATGAAGATCTTAGCAAAATAAATTATTGTAATCCATGAATATGATGTATTTTTTCATTAGTTTATACCACCTTCAGTTTTTTAATCAATATATTATAGTTTTCAGTGTACAGACATTTAACCTTCCTTGCTAAACTTATTATTAAGAATTTAACATTTTTATGCTAATGTAAATTGGATTCCTTTCCTAATCTGTTTTTCAGAAAGTTTGTTATGAGTTTCTACCAAACTGATTTTTGTAGGTTGGCTTTTTAATTCTGCAACTTTACTGAATTCATCTATTAGTTCTCAAAGTTTTTGTTTTAATCTTATATTTATCATATCATCTGAAGACAGAGACAATTTTGCTACATAGTTTTTTTTGTTTATATGCCTTTTATTTCACTTTTTTATTTTTATTTTTTGAGTTGGAGTCTCACTCTGTCACCCAGACTGGAGTGCAGTGGCCGCTCCTGGCCACCACAGCCTCGACCCGCTGGGCTCCGGCAATCCTTCCGCCTCTCTAACTAGAACTTCCTGTATTTCGTTGAACAGAAGTGGTGAGAGTGGCACTTTTGCTTATTCCTGATCTAAGAGGAAAAGTTTTCATTCTTTCCCCGCTGGGTATGTTACCTGTGGGCTTGGCGTATATGGCCTTTATCATGTTGAAGTGAATCACCTTTATTCCTAGTATGTTGAGAGTTTTTAATCATGTCAAAATTTGAGTTGAAAGCATGTCAAGTTTTTTCTAATAGTTTTCCCACCTGTAGAGATGGTCATATGACTTTTATCCTTCATTCTGTTTATATGTTGTATTTTTATAAGTTTGATTTTAAGGGTATCAAATCTTAGGCCCTTTAAGAATTATTTCTTAGGAGGAGTTTGGACAAGATGACAACTGGACAGGTCAGACTGTGAGAGTCTCCACAAAAGCAAGTGTCCATAAAGACTCTATGTGCAACTAGGCATGAGCTGGTGGGAGAGTGAAAGTCCGTCTGAGGGGAGACTTGGGTTCATGCACCCTGGGGCCCCCCTGTGAAGGTGACTACAAGCACCCACTGCCCTGATATTCAAGTCGTGGGCATGCATGATCATCTGCTGTTCACAGGATTCACCTGAAAAAAAACAGCCGAATCCAGCTGATTCTCATTGCCTGGCGCATGGCCCACACCATCACCTGTTATAGCAAATCAGCTAGAACCCCAGATCTGATCAGTAGAGAGAGAAGATCAGGGAGAGTCAGCGAGTCAGAGAGGAGCTGCATACCTGGTAAGGAAACACTGAGTGCAGTCATTTTCTCTTTTCCAGGACCAGGCAGAGAACTGCATTGCTCCACACAACTCTGCCTAGTTTCACCCAGTCTCCAATTTGGGACCTAAGGTAATCTCGTCAAACTGGGAGAGACAAAAGCCCCTCCCCCATGCTGGATCAGACACAGACAGGTCAGATCTGAATGGCATACTTGACAGGCAGCAAGTCAGGTGAGTCCAGATCTGATCCACCCTCTTTCCACAGCAGGCCTGGGGCATCTGACCAAAGCTGTGAGCAACCCTATCAGCCTGCAATGAGAACTAGAGATCAGAGCTGAAAGGTCATTGAACTTACAGGAATAACTTAAGAGCAAGTTTGCTTTCTTGTTTTTATTATTTTTTTTAATTTTTTGTCTGTTTGTTTTCTCATTTTTGTTTGCTCTTTGATTTAGTTTTTTTCTCTCTTTTTGTTTTTTGATATTGTTTTCACACTTGTTTTGTTTCTGTTATTTTACTGATTTTTTTTCTTTGGACTTCCTGTTTGTGTATGGAAAGAGTACATCAATGGAGAGGTCATTGTTGGTTTGTGTGTTTGTATGATTGTCTGTAAGTGTTAGTTTTTTTATTCTTTTCTGTCTTTGTGTCTCTTTTCATTTGTTAGTACATCTGTCTATTTTCTCTCTTACTCTTCTCTCTCTCCACCTTCTTCTTGCCCCCCCTTCTTTTTTCCATTCTTTTCTTTTTCTTACCTCATTTTGATTTCAGGGAGCAAACCTAAAACCCCACTGCATGGACAGATTCTAAGGTAGTTGGAAATGGGTTCGAGGGTGCCCAAAAACCTGTTGGTGGATACTGTGATCTGCAGATAGATTTTGAATCACAGCTCCCCCCTCATATAATTTCAAAACTACAAAGAGTACAGCTCCCAACTCACAGTCCAGCTTCAGAACTGAACAAAGTCAAAGGATCCACATCAGGAAGAATAGGAGATTGAGAAAACAGAAGTAAAAGCAATCCCACCATCCCTGAACAACAGAATTAAAGAAGAGCAGGAAAAAAATGTGATGGTGGTAGGGGGATCTGCAAAAATGAAGAAAAATCAAAAGAAGAATATGGATCTCACATAGAACCCTGGGAGGTCAGACACTGAGAAAACAAACTTCAGAATGCAAAGAATGAAGAGCTCTGAGAATGACTGGTCTCAAACTACAAACCCAGATGTCAAGATTTTGAGATAATAGCAGTAAAGAGTACTGTGAATGAAATAAATAAAAAACTGATAAGTATGGAAAGAAGAATTAGCAAAACAGAAGAAAGAATCTCAGAACTTGAGGACCACGATATAGAACTAACCCAAGCTGTCAAAAACATAGAAAAGATGCCTAAAAAACAGAATAAAACCTTCAGGAGATGAGCGATAATTTTAGGAGCCTGAACCTAAGAGTAATTGGACTTCCTGAGGAGAAAGAGACAGAGACCACCCTGGAACAAGCATTCTATGAAATTACTCAAGAAAACTTCTCTCATCTCATCAGTGATGTAGCTATTCAAGCACAAGAGATTCAGAGAACCCTTACAAGACAACAAATGAAAGACCAACTCCTAGATACATAGTAATTTGCCTAAACAAAGTAGGTATAAAAGAAAAAATCCTAAAGACAGCAAGAGAAAAGATTAGACTACCTACTGGGGAAGACCAATTAGAATAGCAGCAGATCTATTTACAGAAACACTTCAGTCTAGGAGAGTTTGAAGCCCAATCTTCAAAGTTCTCAAAGATAAACAATTTCAACCAAGAATAACCTACCCAGCTAAGCTAAGCTTCGTCAGTGAGGGAGAATTAAAATCTTTCCCAGATGTTCTATCCCTAAGAACTTATGTTGCCTCTAGACCAGCTCTATAAGAAATACTTAAGAAAGTATTAAACACGGAAGAAAGGGAAAAAAGAACAACAACATTCTTCACAAGAGTGCAAGAAAAAGATTGAAAACACACATGAATCGACCTGAAAACCAAAAGAAAGACAACAAACCAACAGGAACAACAACAACTCTTTAAGAACCACATGACAGGGATAAACTCTCATATTTCAATAATTAGCCTGAATGTGAATGAACTAAATACATCACTGAGAAGACAGAGAATGGCAAAATAGATAAAATATCATGAGGCAACCAAATATTGCCTCAAGAGACTCGTCTCACCAGAAAGGACACTCACAGACTCAAAGTAAGAGGATGGGAAGCAAAATTTCAGGCACATGGAACACAAAAGAAAGCAGGAGTTGGGATCTTAATATCAGACAAAATACCCCTTTAGCTATCAAAATTTGAAAAAGATGCAGAAGATCACTATATAATGATAAAATGCTTAATCTATCAACAAGAAATATCTATCCTAATCATATATGCACCAAACATAGGAGCACCAAACATTATAAAGCAGTTTCTAGGAAAACCTAAAAAAGATATTGACTCTAACACTATCAGAGCTGCGGACTTTAATACCCCACTCACAACCCTAGACAGATCATCAAGACAAAAAATCAGCAAGGAGATCCAGAACCTCAAAGTGACTTTTGACCAAATGGACTTCATTGATACCTACAGAGCACTCTACCCAATGGACACGGAATATACATTCTACTCATCACAACATGGAATGTACTCTAAGATTGACCACAGCCTTGGCCATAAATCAAGCATAAACAATCTTAAGTTTGAAATTTTGTCATACACCTTCACACACCATAGTGGAATAAAAATGAATATCAACACAAGCAAAGTTACCCCAAATCCCACAAAAACATGGTCACTAAACAGCATGATGTTAAGCAACTCCTGGGTCAACATGAAAATCAAAAGAGACATTAAAAGATACCTGGTAACAAATGAAAATGAAGAAACATCTTACCCAAACCTCTGGGATGCTATGAAATCAGAAGTAAGAGGGGAATTCATATCTCTACAAATGCACATGAAGAGGATGGAAAGATTACAAGTTAACATTCTAACAAATCACCTAAGGAAACTGGAAAAGCAAGACACCATCAAAACCCTAACTTCAGCAGAAGAATTTCAGATCACCAAAATAAAAGCCCAAATCCAGGACATAGAAGACAAAAAGATAATACAAAAAAAAAATCAATGAAACACAAAGCTGTTTATTTGAAAGGATAAACAAGATTTATGGTCCCCTACCTAGAATGACCAAGAAAAAGAGAGAAAAAATCCAAATAAATACAATCAGAAATGCAAAAGATGAAGTCACAACGGACCCTGAAGAAATACAAAAGATTATCAGAGACTACTATGTACACTTATATGGAAAAAATTTGAAAACCTAAAGGAAATGGAGGACTTTCTGACATCACACAAATTCTCTGGGTTGAAATAAGAAGAAATAGAGACCCTAAATAGACCAATAACAATCCAGGAAATTGACTGTCATAAGAAAACTACCTACAAAAAAAAAAAAAAACCAAACAAACCCTGGACCAGATGGCTTTCCAGCAGAATTCTATAAAACATACAAAGAGGAAATGAAGCCAGCCCTACTGAAAGTATTCCAGGTGATTGGGAAAGATGGAACTTTTTCCAAATCATTTTATGAAACTACCATCACATTGATACCCAAGCCAGGTAAAGATCCAACAAAGAAAGAGAACTATAGGCCAATACCTTTGATGAACATAGATGCTAAAATTCTCAACAAGATCCTAGCAAACTGGATTCAATAATCCATGTCAAAAATCATCCACCATGACCAAGTATACTTCATCCCTGTGATGTAAAGCTGGTTCAACATTCATAAGACCATAAATGTAATTAAATACACCAACAGACTTAAAAACAAAAGCTACATGATTATGTTATTAGATGCAGAAAGAGCTTTAGATAAAATTCAGCACCCCATCTTGATAAAAACCTTCGAACATCTAGGAATAGACAGAACTACCTCAAAATAGTAAGAATCATCTATGAGAAACTCACAATCAGAATTCTGCTAAACAGACAGAATTGGAACCATTTCCCCTGAAAAATAACAAGACAAGGATGACCATTCCCATTCCTCCTGTTCAACATAGTTTGGGAAGGCTTAGCAAGAGCAATCAGAGAAGAGAAGGTGATCAGGGGCATCCAAATAGGAAAAGAGCAAAACAAGTATTCCCTCTTTGCTACAACATGATTCTATACCTTGAAAACCCAAGAGAATCTGTCAAAAACTTCCTTGCACTCATAAAGGACTTTGGCAATGTCTCAGAGTACAAAATAAATGTGTGAAAGACAATTGCATTTCTATACATCAATACTAAACAAACAGAAACCCAAATAAAAAGCACAATTTCATTCACAATATCCACAAAAAGTGAAATACCTTGGCATAATCCTAACCAGAGACGTGAAAGAGCTTTACACTGAAAGCTATAAAGCATTGCTCAAAAAAAATCAATATGACACAAGCAAGTGCAAAAATATTCCATGTTCACAGATTGGAAGAATCAACATTGTTAACATGTCCATTTTACCTGAGGCAATTTACAGGTTTAACGCAATACCCATCAAATACCAGCAACACTCTTCTCAGACCTATAAACAACAATACAGGAATTCATATGGAAACATAAACGACCACAAATATCCAAAACAATCCTCAGCAAAATAAAACAAAACAGGAGATATCACACTCCCAGACTTTAAACTTTATTAAAAAGTTACAATAATCAAAACAGCCTGATATTGGTACAAGTACAGGCATACAGACCAATAGAATAGAGTTGAGATTCCGGAAGCAAAACCTCAATTTCTCAACCAACTCATCTTCAACAAAGCCTCCACCAC
This sequence comes from Carlito syrichta, assembly GCF_000164805.1. Lineage (NCBI taxonomy): Eukaryota > Metazoa > Chordata > Mammalia > Primates > Tarsiidae > Carlito > Carlito syrichta. The sequence goes on from NW_007069489.1 coordinate 265,315, forward strand.
CCACCACTGGGGAGAGGAGAACCTATTCAGTAAATGGTGCTGGGAAAACTGGCTGACCACATACAGAAGATTGAAACAGGACCCCTCCCCATACACAAAAATCAGCTTCAAATGGATCAAAGACCTAAATGTAAAATCTCAAACTATAAGAACCTTAGAAAATGCAAGAGACACTCTTATGGAAAGTGGAACTGGCAACCAATTTCTGATCAAAACCCCAAGTGCTCATGCCATAAGAGATAAGATAAACAAGTGGGACCTCATCAAACTGACAAGCTTCTGCAAAGCCAAAGAAACCATCAAGAGAGCAGGGAGACAGCCCACAGACTGGGAAAAAATATTTGCCAACTCTGTTTCTGAAGCCTAACATCTAGGATCTACAAGGAACTCAAACGTGCTGAAAAGGGAAAAAAACCAAACAGCCCCATTACAAATTGACAAAAGATATAAATAGACAGTCAGCAAAAGAAGACATATGAGCAGCCATCAGATACATGAAAACATGTTCAGCCTCACTAGTCATCAAAGAAATGCAAATTAAAACTACACTGAGACACCACCTAACCCCTTTCAGAATGGCCGTCATCAATGACTCAAATAATAACAGATGCTGGAGAGGATGTGGTGAAAAGGAAACACATCTACACTGTTGGTGGGAGCGTAAACTAGCACAGCGTCTGTGGAAAACTGTGGAAATTCCTAAAATGTTCTAAAAATTGACCTTCCATATGAACTCGCAATCCCCCTACTGGGAATATACCCAGAAGAACTCAAATCACTCTATGAAAAAGACACCTGCACATGTATGTTTATTGCAGCATTGTTCACAATAGCAAGCACACGGAACCAATCATACTGCCCATCAAAAGAGGCCTGGGTAAAAAAAAATGTGGTATATATATACAATGTAATATTATGCACCCACAAAGAAGAACAAAAGCATGAATTTCGCAGCAACCTTGATGAACTTAGAGTCCACAATACTGAGTGATCTTTCACAGAAACAAAGAACTGAGTATCACATGTTCTCACTCATAAATGGACCTTGCACAACTATTGTAATACTATAAAAAAAAAAAAGGATTGACAGTAGCAGGAAACTACGGGGTGGAGGGGAGTGGCGGAGATGTGGGATTGGCAGTAGTGGGAATCTGCCTGGGGAAGGGGAGGGCCACCTCATTAAAAAGGGTACCTGCGCACTGAATATTTGTATAACTAACCCTGAATTGAATCCAACAGTTTTAAAATAAAAAATTTAAAAATTAAGAAAAAGTATATTTCTTTTTTTTTTTTTTTTGAGTTGGAGTCTCACTCTGTCACCCAGACTGGAGTGCAGTGGCTGCTCCCGGCCACCGCCGCCTCGACCTGCTGGGCTCCAGAGATGCTTCCGCCTCAGCCTTCCGAGTAGCCGGAATTGCAGGCATGCGCTACCACGCTCGGCTGATTTTTTGATTTATTGCAGAGATGAGGTCTCGCCTGCCCAGGCGGGTCTCGAACCCGCGGGCTCAGGCAATCCACTCACATCAGCCTCCCAAAGGCACGGGATTACAGGCTGAGCCACCGAGCCCGGCTAAAAAATATATTTCTTAATTGCAGACTAATGCAATACTCTAAGGTTTTTGTCAATAGGGTTAGTCAATTATTCTTTGTCTTTATATTCAAGTTCCATGAAAAAAAGGCTAAAATAAATATTCGTAAACACTCTAAAATTCAATACACAAATTAAATGAGATTTGAATAAATTATATCTCATCATAGACACAATTATTCTTTTAATTAAATTCAGTCACTTAGCACAAATTAATATTCCACACAAGGCAACATTTTAGACACTGTAAAAACAACAATGGATAAACAGAAAGAAAAAAGATCATAGCCCATAAGAGTTTTTATTTTCAGTGAGAAAATCAGACAAGAAGAATGGTAAATGACTTAAATAATTATATGGTAAATGGTGACATTTACTGAAGAGAAAAATAAAGTAGAATATAGAAGGGGGTTGTTGGGAAGTTACATAGAAATAGTACTGGTATTTACAAAATAAAATACAGTGGGTAGAAAATATTTTACTGAGAACTTGACAATTTGTTAAATTTCTGAAGTTGGAGAGGGAGTAAGTCATGCAAGTATATGACGGAAGAACATTTTAAGTAGAGGAAACAGAACTGCAAACGGCCTGATGTGGAAGCTTGCCTGGCATATTCATAGAAGAATTTGGAGGTCAGTGTGAGAATAAAAGTTGGTATTAGAAAAAGAAGTCAAAAATATGAAGGGGACTTAAAATGTGTAACACCTTTCAGACTATTGCAAGAAATTTTGTTTTTACTCTGAATGTGACAGGAATACTATAAATTTGTTTATAGAAATGATATAATCTGAATTCTGTTGTAGCAAGGTAAGTACTTTAAAAAAGTTTGTTTTGAGCCGGGCTCGGTGGCTCAGCCTGTAATCCAGCACCTTTGGGAGGCTGAGGTGAATGGATTGCCTGAGCCCGTGGGTTCGAGACCCGCCTGGGCAGTGAGACCTCATCTCTACAATAAATCAAAAAATCAGCCAGGCGTGGTAGCGCATGCCTGTAATTCTGCCTGCTTGGAAGGCTGAGGCGGAAGGATCGCCGGAGCCCAGCAGGTTGAGGCTGTGGTGGCCCGGAGCGGCCACTGCACACCAGTCTGGGCGACAGAGTGAGACTCTAACTCAAAAAAAAAAAAAAGTTTGTTTTATTACTTGAATGAGGAGAGCTATGGGCTCAAGATACGAATCCATAAGTTGCCAGAATATTTAAAATCATTAAGTGTTGTCCAAGGATTTGACAGAAATGAAAAAGAAATCCAAAAGTTAAATGTGGGACAACTTTTAGGGTTTGAGGAGGGAAGGGATAAAGTAAAGATGAGAAGAAACTCCCAAATTGTAGAAGATAAACCATAAGATAGTGGATTACAGAAAACTGGATGAAAACATGAGATGGGATTGAGCGATGAACTCTGATGGTAGAATGATACTGAAAACTGATTTTAATCTAAGCCTTTAGTCGGAGTTGTCAAATTTGAGGGGACCTTAGTTAGTCAACATAGTATAATAATTTTACAAATTAGAAACTTAAGATAATAATTATTTGTGTTTTTCAATACTGCCCAGATAATTATGGAAAGTTGGGATTATATCCAACAATAGCAACTGATTCTCAATGTATGAATATGGAAATGAAATTTTTCTGGCACTAAAAAAACTCTTCAGACAAAGAAAACACTATTCCTGAGCCTTTTAAAATAGCTTGGAGACAGGAATAACCACTCTTTGGTAGATTTGTGTTAGTCTTATTTCTACTCTGTTCATTAGCTTCTCTCTTCTGCTTTTCATGTTACTACGCTTTTCTTTTTCTTTTCTTTTCTTTTTTGTACTTTCTTCCCCTACTTGTCTCTTGACATTTGCTGTCACTTTCAAAAGTGTAGAACTTGGTAGAATATGGAAAAATTTCCTCTTTCCCTGTGAATTAAATCTGAAGTTCAACAGACTCCTCTCAATTATTTGATCTCCATTATTTCTCCTTGTTTCAGCTTTACCCAGCCCCTCATTTTGACAGGTATAACTTATCTTCTTAGGACATGTTTAGAATCTTTAGCCAATTGGCACTTGAACCATAGACAACTAGGCACTTTCTTTAACTTTCTAATGTTTTAAAGTTAACAGCCAATATGTATATATATATAGTTAACAACCTGTATATACTTAAATTTTAATATATGTAATTAAATTTTAATTTTACTATATATATTTTAATTTTTTAATTAATTTTTTAACTGTATTTTAGAATCATGGGGTAAATGTGAGGACTTGTTTCATAAGTATATTGCATGACGGTAAGGTTTGGGCTTGATGAGTCCTCCTGTCCTTAACCAGTAATGGAGATGTTACCCAATGAGTGGTTTTGTATCCTTTATTCCCCCAACTCCTTCCTTTGGCAGTACCCAGTGTCTGTTGTTCCTGTCCTTGTACCTGTGTGTACCCCAATGTATAGTGCCTACTTATGAGTAAGAACACTATGGAATACTAAGCAGCCATGTAGAAGAACAAAATCATGTTACTTGTAGAAACTTCTTATTTCTCAAGATGCTTTTGGCCTCTTTTAAACTTCCTCATCGTTTAGTCTCACCTTGTAACTAGTTCTGGCCAATGAGCTGTTAGAGAATGCATTAACACTTCCAGGCCAGATTAATTACTGATAAAAGATCCTCTAGAATGTCTTTACTCTCTCACATCAATGGTAACATTGAGATGGTTGTTGCTCCACCAATCAGTGTTCTTGAGAGACTGTGACAAGGAGAACTCTCTTTCCTCATCTCCTCTGATCTATGATAAACATGCAGTGAAAAATAAAATACAACTTTGTTTATATAAATCTTTTAATTGGAGGTAGTTTGTTTGTTTGTGCTTGTTTTTTGTTTTGTTTTTGTTTTTCAGTGAAGCATAACTTAGCCAACTCTGTTTGAAACAAATTTGCTGAAGTCTTCTTCCAAAATTATCCAGAAGATCCAGAAGTAAATGCTCAGTTGACTGAGCATAGTAAAGATAGGTTTGTTTGTTTTTCATCTAGAATATGTGCTTGTTAAGTATATGTTAATTTTTTATTTAAAGTATTAGCTTATTTGTAAACATATTTAATAAATTTTAAGAATGTAAAGTTAAATGTTAAAAAAAAATCACTGGCAATCTTAAGATATACCTAACACTTTAGTAATAATTCCAAACTTTTTAGTCTTATTTCAAAATCTTTATGATATTACTGATTTATTCTAATTCGAATTATGATAAAATACTCATAATAGCTTATCTTTTTAAAGCGCTAATTACCTTATAAGCACTGTTCAAAGAACTTAATGTGCATTAATTCATGAAATGTTTACAACAACCCCTTAAGTAGTTATGATCTCCATTTAATGGTTGCAAAAACAGAGACAAAGAGAAAAGATAATGTGCCCAAGAGCACTCAATTAATAGTTTGTAGAAGATATTTTGTGGGAGTAATTTGTAGGAGAACCCAGAAAATATAGTAGGATCTGCAATCTTAATGACTACACCCTTTTCCTGTGTGATTCTATATTCATTATTTATATGGTTTTAGATGGTTCAATATGCACTTGTATTTGCGCTGTTGTTGAATATTAATATTCTTTCCAATATTTTATATAAATGTTATTTTTTAAACTTTGCTTCTTGTATTTAAGATTATGTCCATGACTTAATTACCTAGACATGTACATCTAACTTTAAAGAATATAAATATTTCTTGGCATCTTGAATAAAAATTCCATATTGACATTTTTTCTAAATTACTTCATTCCCTTAAACAACTACTAGCAGTATATGAAGGAGTGCCCACTGAAAGAACCTAAGTACAAATCTAGCCAAAAGTCATGGGAGAATATAGGGTAGGATGGACGAAGGCTCTCCCACCTTTGAGACCAGAAATAATGTGAAAAACAATATTGAATTGTACAATTTCTTTATTCTGCCTATTTAGTGACTCAATAAAAAAAATCTACTTCCTATGCACCTACCCATAAAATACTTATATTCTGGATTTACATTGTTTTCATCAAATGTAAAATAATACAATGTTCAAATAGGGAGGAAGTTGGGAAACTGAAAAATCTGGTGCAGTGCTGGGAATGTCACACTGTGAAAGTTTTGATTTAGAGGAAAAGTAAACTCATAATATGTTAGATCTATGCAAGAGCATGAAGAAAATGTTTACCAGATTAAAATAGCAAAGAAGAAAAAAATGAACCTAATCCAGGGTTGAATAACATAATTACTATGCTTCTTTTGTTAACTATTAATTTTTCATAGACTTCAAAAGGATTTACTGTGATGTGTAGTTATAGAATATATAAAATCCATTGATTGTGGCACTTATTATTATGTATAGTAACTTGATGTGTTAACAATGAAGTGAAATGTTTATACATAAGGAGCAATACTGAGAGAATTCTCTGAACCTTTTGATTTGTATTGTAAGTAGAATTTGAGAGGTAATTGGTTTACTGGAAGAAAGAATATTCTTTATTCCCCCCCCCTTATTACTTACTGTTTGTGTATTGGCTCTTAGTTTCAACTGTACTAGAAGAGTTCCTACCTTCAGAGTTATACCCTTATTTAGCAGACCCTCTTATGAACCTGCTTAGTCAATCTGGCTTATATGGAAAATGTAAAGAAAGAGATAAAATAATTTAAACATATTAAAAACTGTTCGATAGCCTGCATTTATAAGAGGAAAATATGCCACAGTCAGTATCTATAGTAAAATCTTGTCTGTTTTACTGCAACAAATCACTTAAATTTTTTGATTTTTGGTAATTTGTTTTAAAAACTTAGTACTGTCAACTCAAATGGGTTGCTGTGAGGTTGTGAGCCTTGAATGAGCAAGTGTATGTGGAAATGTGTAAATCATAAAACAAATTATGTGTCACAAAAATATAAAGCTCTATAAAAAATCCAATAATTAACTGAGGTTTATTAAACAATTGTTCCTTTACATAAATGCTATATGATCATAGTTTTGAAATACTGTTTATAAAATGATGGCTTTATTTATTAATAGTTTTTACAATCTTTTAGATCACTTTGCTTTTGTTCCTCTTTGTGACCTCAATGGTACACTGGAAGTATTAAGTGAACAGTTGAAGTACTGAAGTTGAAGTACCCTACTGCTTCAGGATAAAAATCAGATGTTTCAGACTGACATTGAAGAGACCTCACTATTGTAATCCAATACCATACTCAATCTTTAGTTGTACTAATTCTTTGACTTAGTCATCTAACACCTCTCACCCATTTCTCTCGCCATGTTTTCCCTAACTCATTTTACAATTATGGACAAAAATGTTATAATAATTGACATTTAACTAACCTTTTGAGTGCCTGTCAATGAAACAAAGTGGTATTATGTGACCATATAGAAGAGTTTACTCCCATTTCTGAACATCTCTAGCATGTATCAAATCTTTTGAAATTTTACATTAACTTGTTAAATTCTAATTAACATAGGTTATTTCCCCTTAAACTCAGTTATAAGTTCTTCAGAGTCAGAGATTGCATCTTATATTGTACATTATTTCCCCTTGCAGCACCTGTAATAATACCATATAAATAATATATAATAAATAGTTAATAATTATTTTATATATTAATCATTTTTAAATGTTATGTTCTGAGCTCTATTATATAAAAAATACTTGTGTCATTTTAATAGTTCTTAAAAAGCTACTTCTCTCATAACACTGCATGGTATTTAAGGTATACTTTTAAATATAATATAATGTAAGAAAATGCCTATGCTTGAATAAAAAAGTCATGCTTATTTTTTCCCTTGAGACATTAACAGGAAACTGTATAAATCATTCTTTGGAAACAAAGATTTGTATGAATGCTAGCAAGACTTAATAAGTTGTAGCTATTTAAGATGCTCTTAAGGTTATTCCACCTTAAGATAATTTCTTCTAATTTGAGAAATAGATCAGTATGGAAATAGAAAAATCAACAAGATAATTAAGAAGACTCATCATAGGGTTTATATACAATCTTGGGGATATTAATTTGCTATAGCATTCTCTTGAAATTAAGAAGGACCACCGGGGTTCTCGACAATCAGAGAAGAAATAGTTTGATGCTAGTTGGGATGGAAGGAGCTATCAGATGAATTGATCTTTTTAAATAAATAATAATAATAATATACATGCATCTTTTTTATAAATGCTATTTTCATAGTATATCCATGTATAAATTGTGTATCCTTACTTTTATTATTGAATATAGAAATCAAATGTGAAACTATATAATTTTGAGAGAAGAGGTAGTCAAAAGTTGGCTAAGCAGATCTCCAGGGAGGGTCTTGTGGAGAAATAACACCTGCAGGAACACCCCTGTGCCACCCTTGTTATATAACTAGCAAATGAAAATGTGGTTAATACAATTAAGAACATCATGTAAGCCAGGGTGTTTTGTTCAAAGGCACTGTTTTTGTCATTTGGATACAGGTGCAATAGCTTAACTAAGTGCAATAATTTGACCTAAGCTTATTATGATATTAATTGCATGATATTAGTATTGAGGTTTTGCTCCCCTGAGCGGGCATTTTTGAGGTACTTATGGATAATCATCAAGATGGAGTAACTTTGGACAAGGGCACACATGCTCAGTAGGGACCAGGCTGGGACCAGGAAACTGCTAGGAGGTTGAGAGGTAGGTAAGATGGAAATGAGAGGAATGCTCCCAGTAGTGAAAGAGAAAAACACAGAACAGCTCCCACTGTGGGTAATCCTTTTCAGGCTTCTTCTCTTCTTGAGGGTTTTCTGTTGCTTAATAAACTCCTCCTTTCACTCATCCTTTGACATCTACATTCCTTAATTTTCTTGGTTGTGAGACACGAACTCGAGGATATAAGCTGATAGCACAGGTGAAAATTCCTGCAACAATTTTACTACATTTAGTAATTGCTTGAGCCCAGACTTGAACCCCCATATCTAAATCAAATAGCGTTATCTAATAATACACTGATTGATGTTCCCAGATTCAAAAACTGATCTGGGAACAAAGAAACTGAAATGTAATGCCCATAATATATGATGATTAGTGCACAAGTAACTTGTTATTAGCCATGTTAGTAGTTATCTTTGCCATATGCTTGAAAGCATTTTCATTTTACTTATTGACATTTCTCTTGATATTTTCATTATATATATATTTCAAAAATTAAACAAAGTGCTGTCTTACAGTACACAAAGTAAAATTTGAATTTTAATGTCTACTTAGGAGTGAATGCAGACATTAGAAATGTTTTATAGTATATTGAATCTGACATTCATTCAAATTATTTCTTTATGGAAAGTCATATAATAGTAAGATTTGCAGGTTTCTGTTTATGTCTTCAGGGCCCTGAATTAGAAGAATAGGAAGTTTCCTTCTTTTAGGTAAATCATAATGTAGTGTGATTTTTAGCCTAAAACATTGTGTCATACACTACTTTAGCTAATTTAATGGAACGGGAACTTTTGTTTCTAGTTGGATTCCATTACCTTCATTTAGAAAACCGGGTAGAATTGAACTCTATTGCTGTTTTTATTTTTCACAGGTGTCCCTGCTTAAAATTTTAATGTCATTTTTATAATGCTAATTATCCTTATAATATACAATTTGAGAATAAAAATAAAGTGAAATTTCATATATCTTCTAAGTATTATACTATAATTTCCTTATATAAATATGTCTGTCAGGATGTTAAATATAAAAAACAAATGGAAGGTGTCTGTAATATACTGATTGTCAAACAAATGATAAAATCTGGATTTTACTAGAAACTAATTCAAAGTAACAAGTCACCATAACACACACACACACACACACACACACACACACACACACACACAGACACACACACACACCTGGGATCCCAAATTTTATCTGTCTGTTTCTCCAAAAATGAAATTTAGTTGTTTGCAAAAACTCATAAGTTGAATCATGCTCTTATAAAAATGCAACATAAAAATTAGGCATCTGTGTATCTGGAACTCAAGCTGCCATCAAACATTAAAATCAATACTTAAATGAATTCTAAAAGTGAATAGAAAATAAGTTCTGGCTGTGAGTTTTATGTGGCCAGGAGTCTTCTGCAGGTGGGCTGTTGAGTTATCTTGTTGCTGGTGTGAAATTGGATGTGTTCAAAATAAATCTCACATAGGTGTCATTAAAATAATATGATCTGGGTCTTTGGTTAGGAGACTATTTGATGTGTTTAATAACTTTCTATAAAAAAAGAAATTAGTCCTATGCATTATTCTTAGGTTGGCTATTTTAACAACATTTATGTTTATCTTTGACTCTGTACCTAAATAATGGCAAACCTCAGATTGGAATGAATAAGATTGATTTAAATTGGTGAAGCACAGTTATTTATTTTTAATATTCATTGTATGAAGCTTCAAAATGAACTGAATTTTAGAAGAATTTTAAGATCAATGAATAAGGACTGTCCAGATCATTCAAAAAAGGTTCTTTGTCCTTTCTAATTTGTATTTTACATTTACAATGATTTGCTGCTTAACAGTGGAGATATAAGAAATTTGTCATTAGATAATTTTGTCCTAGTGCAAACATCATGTTTGTGCTTACCCAAACCTAGAAGATATAGCCTACTGCATCCCTAACTTATATTGTATAGTCTATTGTTCCTAGACTACAAACCTGTATAGCATTTTATTGTACTGAATACCATAGGCAATTATAACACAATGGCAAGTATTCATGTATCTAAACATATCAAATGTAGAAAAGGTACAGTAAAATATGATATTAGGAGGTCACAGTCATATATGGTCCATTGTGGACTGAGCACTGTTATGCTTTACATATTGGACTAATGCATTTTTGAGTACAAGAGTTTTTTTGCTTGTTGGTTTGTGTAGTTATTTTTTTACTACTATATTAAGAACACAGTCAAATTTAAGGAGGCAGAACATTAGACTAATGGGAAAACATAAAGAACAAGGAAATTCTGGAAAAAATATAAAGAATAAGGAAATTTCTGATTATTTGTGATATAATAATGTGTCAAAATAAAGTCCCAGTCAGGCTCGGTGGCTCAGCCTGTAATCCCGTGCCTTTGGGAGGCTGAGGTGAGTGGATTGCCTGAGCCTGCGGGTTCGAGACCCGCCTGGGCAGCAAGACCTCATCTCTACAATAAATCAAAAATTAGCTGGGTGTAGTAGCGCTTGCCTGTAGTTCCAGCTACTTGGAAGGCTGAGGCGGAAGGATCGCCGGAACCCAGCAGGTCGAGGCTGCGGTGGCCGGGAGCAGCCACTTCACTCCAGTCTGGGTGACAGTGAGACTCCAACTCAAAAATAAATAAATAAATAAATAAAAGTCCTTTGTTAGAAACTGAATGGTTGTGTTTTCACAGAATTCATAGGTTAAAATTTTAACCACTAATGTTGTATTAGAAATTGGGATTTTAGCAGGTGATTTGGTCATAAAGATAAAGTCCCCATAAATGGAATTGATGTTCTTATAAACAGAGACCATGGGCCTTCTACTCCCTCTATTCTCCATCATATGGAAATTAAAAAGAAACCAAGAATCAGGCACTTACCAGACACTAGATCTGTCAGTACCTTGATCTTGGACTTTCCAGCTTTTAGAATTATGTGAAATAAATTGTTGTTTAAGTCACACCGCCTATGGTAAGTTGTCATAGCAGCCTAAACTAAGACATCCTTTTTTTTTTTTATTTGTAAGACTGAGGATTCCTTCCATTGCCTTTACAATGTGAGAGAAACAATTTCTGTGTCATTCTGCAATATTATCTTCCTAAAACAAAACAATCTTCCTTATTGTACTTGGGAGAGCAGGGAGGGACTTCAGTGACGATATTTCTAGTCAATGATCAAGACCTAAAATCAAGATTTAGAAATGTCTTCAGAATCCAGGGAGAAGGTTTAAGATGAGGAAGTTAATATCAATCAGCAAAGGTATTACCAGAACTACCAACTCAAATACACAGAACACTGTGAAAGCCAAATCCTAAGAGAGTCATTCCAAAGTCATGAATGAGTTCAGAATAAAATAAATATAGTTTAAAATATAATAGATGGAGGATAGATGACTCTATCTGTCCTATTCTCTGTGATGCTAAAGATCAAGTGAGAAATTGGTTGGTCAGGGCCTCTTGCCTTAGAGAGCATAAAAGTCAATCTTGTTGGTCTTAATTTTCATTTATTGTTATCATTGGAATGGAAAAGATTTGTTAATGTTTACTGTTAATATAACTACATATATTTTAATAGCTCACTCACCTTTATAATTATTTTCCATATGAATATGCTACAATCCAAATTTATCTGGATACATTCAAAGATGTTTGGTGGGTAATTGTCACTGGCAGCACTTGGTCATAGGCAATAGTTTATTATGGAAAAAGATTACAAAAAGAGACAGAAAAAATGGCTCAGACAGGGAATTCAATTTAAAAGCCTATATTGAAACTGAGTGAGCAAATCTAGATACAAGAAACCCTTATGTACATTCTAGACTGAAAGATATTGAATAAAATCCAAAGATCAGATAACTTTTAAGTGCTATAGACCAAGGAAAAATAATCAAAGTACCAAATGGCATAACTGAATGGGTTTGGCATCTGTTGTAGAGATGAGTTAAAATTTAACTCCCCTTCTTATTATCAGTAGTATATCAACCTCAGTTTTATTATCTGGAAGATGAGATTCATAATGTCTAACTTACTGATTTCATATGAACATTAAATGTGAAACTGTATATAAAACTTATAGCAAAATGTTTTAGGAAATGAAGCAATTGTTTGGTTAGCAGTCATTAAGTCAGGGCATCAAGAATAAGACTAAGCTGGTAGTCAGAAAAAAAGACATTTTACCAAACTAGTGAGATACTAAATTCAAGAAATCAGAATGTGGCTCAGCAGTTTAGACCGTAACAAGCACACTTTGAATTACATTTTCTTTATACTTTCTATAAATATAGACAAGTATAGTAACTTCAATATTTCCTGAAATATTTGACACAGTGCCTAAAACGTAGTAGATAATCAGTAATGTGGTGATTGAATAAATGCATGCCTAAAGTAGATAATAGGACATAGTGAAGCACTGGGCTTTCAGCAAGGTTCTCAGTTCTACTTCCAAAAAAGTCACTAGGTAGCTAGATATCTTGAGAAAGTGATTTGATCCCTGAAAGCTGTATGGCAAAATGAATGAAGCAAAATTTAAAATGTAGCACATTTAACTGTTTTCAAATCATAAAAATTGTAATTTTATTTTTTCTTATCTCTGCACATATTTTCCCAACTGACTGTTTCTTGGGTTCCAAGTGCCAATATTAGCAGTGAGTTCTCATGACATCATCCAATATACTATTCAAATACAATAAAATGACTACTGACCTTTTAAACACATAATTTTTAAAAAGTAAAACTGTAATCAAGTTGTCTAGAATCTTAAAGAAAATATGAATGATTTTAATTTTACACTGTGTATTGCTTCCTCTGTAAAGGAAAGTTGAGAACAAATGAAGCAACCAGTTTTCCATATTTAAAAAATTATACAATGTTAATTATCATTGTGTAATCAGCTATCATATTGCTAAGACAAGCTATAATATATCTGGCAGTATTTTCAACTTTGCTCATTTTATATTATGACTGACAACTTGGTTATGTTAATAAAAATATCACATGTTACCAAAAATTGGAATATAGAAATTTAAAAATATCAGGCTATGGTTGTAGTGTCATATAACCTGATTTTGTTGTATTTGTTTTTGTTAACCATTTGCTCAACATATATTTGTTGAGCATCTACTATGCTCTAGGCCATTTAGTTGCTAGTGATATAGGGAGAATGAGACAGACATGGTCTCTAAAAATCTTCATTTCAGTAAGTGAGGCCAGAAGGTAAACATGAAGTAAACACCTAAATAAATCCTAATAGATATTGAGTAATAATGCATAGAACACAGAAAACTAAAATAAAATCATATAATTGAGATTATCTAACTGATTACTTAGACTAGATGTAATTACTTAGACCAGTAATGTAAAGAATGTGAAGAATGGGTTATTAAACAGCATAGCAAAAACAGTGGTGGCTAGTAACAGACTATTGCAGTGTTCAGTTGTAAGAGAGTGGTGGTTTTATCTAGGTCAAGGTTAGCAAAACTGGAGAAAATTAAAATATCGGCAATACATTTTGGACTACTATTGACAGGGCTTGTTTCTATATTTAATGAGAGATTGGACAAAAGAGAGGAATCAGAATAACACTTAGATATTTGACCTGAGTTTCTGGACCTATAGATTCAATAATACTATTAGAAAAGACTGAGGGGAGTGTTGAAGGGGAAAATTGAGGGATTTGTTAGACTTATTAAAGTTTGAGATCCTCTTCTATACTGAATGGAGAGGTTAAGGAGTTCTACAAAAAGTTCAGAACTGGAGATGTAGATTCTAGAGTAACCCATATGTCTTCATAAATCTGCTTATCTTGACCACCATGGCTTTGCACTATTCTCCTTGGTTTTGGTTTTCACAACCAAAAAGTTACTGCACTTTACATTTTTAAAACAACAAATCCCAAAGGTTTTCCCATCACTTTCATTGGCTCTGTATTATTAAACTCAGGAAATCTGCAGGGCCTTTTCCATCATTATACCATAGTATTAAAAATGGTTTCCTGCATGAATTAAACAAAGAATATTTGTGTTTGAGTCACAGGGCTCTTTCTATGGCAGAATTGTTGTTCTTTATCTGTAAAGGATAAAAATTGGTAGTATTTTCATTTGTTAAAAAAAAATTCTTTGAAACTCTGGTTTACAAAAACAGTTTCCAGCGAATGAAACCCCAGGAAGAGGTAAAGCAGTGATGTTATGTTCGGTTTAAAAGAAGCTGGTAGAGATTAACCTCTCAAGTTAATACTCTATACCCCTTGCTGGTATTGAGAACTGTCCACTTAGGGCTCTGCTTACATGTCATAGGATTAGATCATATCTAAGGGCCCTTTTAAGACTAGCTTACGGTTTTAATAAGATATTGCTTCAGGAAGGAAGTATCTTCTATGAATTTTGCTAGACCTCAATTAGTTTTAGACTGTTGCCAACTCCAGAATCTGCAGGTGGTAACCTACACATATGGGAGTACCTGGATAGACAGGAGTTAGGAATGGAGACAGAATCTGACACTCAGAAATGTTCTACAAAGTGCAGAGAAGTTGCTCTATGATTTGAAACACATGGCACATAAAGCACAGACTGGAAAAACTGCACATTGATAATTGAGATTTTGCAGTATAGTACTTTGCACCTCTTATTTAGATTCACAGGCAAAAAAGTTAATATGCATTAGTATTTTCTGAATACCTGAGAGATTAACTATTTATATTTTTACCATTCAAACTGTTTTCAATGATATAAAAAGAGTAATGGTGGATAAATGCCTTAGCTTTTCCAAATTTTTACTGAATACACATGGAAAGCATTTTAGCAGCATTTCCTTTATGATTGTCAAGTCATCACTTTGAGCAGTAATATTTATGTTGGTCTACATATGGGGAAGTTACTCAGAAGACATTAATGAAGTTTCAGAGGACGGTTAATTGAACACATTGTTTAAGTGTATCAATTTTTCCTCACTATCCTTGTCTCACTATGGTTAACAGAAAATGCTTAGAAATTACTGCAATGTGGATAACTATTTCTCAACTCTGCCGTCTCTACGTTCTTGAAGTCAGAGACTATTATTTCAAAGACTTTTGTAAGCAAAGTGGCACTTGATTTTTCCTTTCAATTCACTCCTTAGAATTTTTCAATATCTAATATATATGCCAAAAATTGTTCTAGGCACTTGGAACATATTAGTGAACAAAACAAACATTTTTGTCTTATATTCTGGCAGTGAAGAGAGACAAAAACAGATTTAAAAACACTTTAAAAATAAGTAAATTAGGACAGTTGATACATCGGTTGTGAGGGATGATGTCGGAAGAGAGCAGGTTGCAATACAAGGTGGATTTCATTAAAAAGGCAACTTGGAGCAAATATTTAAAGGAAGTAAGGGAATTAGTCATGCAGACATCTAGGAGAAGAGCCTTCTAGGCAGCAGGGAAATTAGCAAAGGCCCTGTTCTGGGAGCATTCCTGGAACAACACAGAGGCCATGTAACTGGAATGAATAGTGATGGGGGAATAACAGAAAATGAGGTCATACAGAGGACAGAGGACAGATCATATGAAACCTTGTAAAGCATTGCAAGAACTTTGGGTTTTACTCAGCTTGTAATGCAAAGATATATCCTTTAAGTTGGAGATGAAGTCCTGGTGTCCCAAAGCTCACTGAATTCTCTAATCCTCCACTGATGTGATGAGCCCCTGAATGTTAATAGACTTTATCTTCCTTCCTTTTGAGAACCTGTGTTTTACTAAGGCTTCAATTTGTTAGCTATTCCTTTTTCATTTGATGCGAACAACAAATTATCCCCAATAAAATGGAGATTGAACAAATGTAACATTCTACAGAATGTCCAGGTAGTGTAGGTCTCTTTGGTCTATTTTATGACAGAAGGCAGAAAGGTTATCATGGTCTGGTGCAATACTACAAATATGTACTAAGCTTTCTATCCTAGGTTATTGTGAACCGCTTCTGATTCATTGTGAAAGGTGAGGAATAAAAAGCTTTTGCCAGATCAATGACCCCATGTCATATACCCGAGTCTTTGTTATTTGTTCTAGCAAAGATTCCACATCTGTCAAGGTTTTAATTAAGGCTACTATATAGTTAATTTTGCAGTAGTTCACTGGTTTCTGCCATGATTCATCTTTTTTTTAAAGGAGCGAGACTGGTGAATTAAAAGGAGATATGATGGGTCCATTGAATCATTTGCATCAGTTTTTTTTTCTCCTCCAGCTCACCCCTCCATTTGTATCTTTAAATATGGTACTAATCTTTACAGTTCCTCTATGGGTGCAGTACTGTGTTTTATTTTCTATCTTGGTTGGGAGTTGATGCAATTTGAAAGGCTTCTTTCTTCTTGGCCTCTGCCATTGTGATGGCTCTTATTCCAAGACAAGCAAAACTAAACTAAATGAGTGTTCAGTCAGCTATTGGGCATGGCTGTTCTAGTTAATACTCAGGAAAAAGGGAAATGACCATAAGACTGGTCCAGAAGTCCAGAGGCCCACTGAAACCCTGACCTGAGACAGGACTCAATTGATATAGCCCAGTGTCCAAATTTTTCTACTCTGTGTGCCAATGGTAATGTTTTGTGTCACTGGCATCCATGTTGCCTTGGAATCTATATCCAAAAGTTGTTTAAATGTCACCATTATGCTCTTCAGTGATTTGTTACCTGTGTAAATAACTCTGGAGAAGGCCCGAGAGTTTGTTTACACTATATACCTGCCCTGGTATTTCTGTGTTCTTATGCTTAAAAATGCAACCCTGTTTCAGTCAGTGACATCTTCATCTGAAAACTGACTCAGGTCTGGGAAATGGAAAAAAATTCCTGACTTTTTAGTGGCTCAGTTTCCCCAGAATCCAAATTATCTACTCTTGGTTATTGTTTCTGTCATATTTCTGTAGCGATATGCTTGTCAACTGTGCATCTATCCTGCTCTAGTTTTCATTATCTATTTCCATAACTCTTTGTAGTCAGGTTTGTTGGCCTGTCCTCAAACTTTTCCATTCTTTGTCATTATTGTGACTTCCTTTTTGGTGAGGTATAAACATCTAGTCTTTATCATGGTTACTAATAACAGTGAGCTCAGGGCAGTAACAACATCCCCTTCAGAGATGCTACTGTCTACAGAGGAAAACCTTACTGTTTTGAAAAACATTATATTTTGGGATCTCATACAGAGTATAATTGGCTGAAATTTTTTGGTTGTATGTAGCAAATACATTCTAGTATGAACACTTCTCTAAGGCATTTGATCCTTTGCCACAACCTTCTGGCGTTTTTACCAGAAGGTGAGACATTTTCACTGAGAGTGAGACATTGCATTCAGCATGCTTCCAGCTTCCAAATTCCAACATAGTAGCAAAATATTAGCTTCATTTTTCTGGGGTTCTTGCCATAGTTAGATGTTGCACTGTGGAAGAATTCATTAATATAGATAAACTGATAAATTCTCCTTAGTCTAACCCCTTTCTCCTCAATCTCATTTTCATTAGCTGTCTCCATAAATATACACTACACTTCTGCTGGTACATGGTAGCTGGATCCTGTAATTCTATACTTTATTCAGAATCCCAGCACACTTTGGGATAGGTTGTGACTTGACTCTAGTTATTGGTCTGGTGACCAAGAATGAAGGAGGGAGTATATCCGAAGAGGGGCATGCAGAAACCTCTACTTCATCTATCATCAAGGACTTGGAATTTGGACCACATCTCCAGGTTTTCAAGTGCATTGAGCCAGATGTACACATCCCAAGTCTCAAGTTCCCTTCTCCCCCAATTAGAGCTTGGACTGAAAATTAAAACTTCCCTGGAACTATGCTACCCTTGTAATTACATCCTGTGCCTGATCCTAAATTTCATCTGTCCTTTAGCTCTAGGAGATGAGGATCTCTTTAGAAACTGCCAAGAATGCCCTCTGGTTTTCATATTTCACCCTAAATTAGTGATTAATTACCCTTAGCCCTTTATTGCTTTCCTTCCATGCATTAGTAAAATCTAGCAACATCCATCCAATTTTGCTGTCCTGTATAATTAGTGCTCTCTCTAAACTCCTGAAATGCCTGATATATATTGTATACAAGACCACATTTCCTTTTACTAAATCTCTTCTACATCTGTGAAATGTATAACAATGGCACCACTAGGGTTTGCCAGGAGCTGTCAGTACTTTATCCACCACCATTGATAGCATTCTCATTGCCAGTCAGTCAGTTGGTGATTCAGCTCCAAAATCCCACTTTAGAGTCTGCTTCTTAGAGCATCACTTAGGACGAACCCTTCAGTCAAAACCTCCAGTAAAGAGTCTGAAATGGAGATTTTACCCAGGTGGATTATTGAGGGGGAAGATGCGGGCAATGGAGTAATGGGGAGTGGAATAGGGAAAAGGTAGAAGCTGAAATATGATTCTGTTGATTCAGAGGCCTTAGCTTATTAGAAACTCTGGAGTACAGATGGGTCCTCAGAGTTTAGGAAAGTCGGGCCTTTGCACTTCTGTGTAAAATTGTCACTGGATGCAAACTACTTCTAAAGGTGGGTTATAATCTTGGCACTACAGCATCCAACCATTTGGATCAGGGAAATTCCGGGCCCAGCTGTGAACTCTGAACAGTCAATACTCCTGGCATCTGGGGAAATGAGTAGCTCACTATTGATGAGGGAATCTTGGCAGCAAGTACCATATCCAGCTCATCAGCAGAGATATGAAAAGTTGAGGGGAGAAGCTAGAATTTAGTTTTAGATGTATCTAATAAGAAAGGTCTGTTTGAGATTGAAATGGAGATTTAAGTAGGCAGTTTGAGATGAGTCTGGAGCTTGAGAGAGAGGACTTACACTAAAAACAAAAACAAAAACAAAACAGATTTTTCTGTGTGCATTTTCAAGAGCTGTAGGTCTATTAATTACTATTTTAGCTATCACACAATGGAACAGAGTTCTACTGTATGCCTGTTTATCTGTTACTCCATGCTATTCCCCTGTTAGACTGTCCAATAATTGTTATAATCTCCTGAACTCATTCAGTTTTTCTACTGTCTATCACCATCATTGTTTCCGCTCAGCTTTTTCTTTTGATTTTCTATGTTTCTGTGCCTCTCACTTTTCTAAAAGTTTCTCATATGCTAATCACTAGCCAGTGCCAGAGATTATTCTTCAACTAATCAAGCCCAGCTCTAGGCTCTGAATGTCATTAACCTTAAAGCAAAGGATTTTAATGGGGAAAGACTAGGATTCTGAATAAAATCAAGCGATTTCAGTGAAATAAAAAAAAAAGAACAGATAGTTAACAGTTAAGCTGATAACTGACATCATACACTCCACCTTCCTTATGTTTTCTACCCTCCACAACATAAACCAGGTCTTCAGTTACAGGTTCTTATCACATGCCTTAAATTTTATAGCTCTGTGATATATAATTATTCTTGTATCTATTTAATTTTAGTTTTTCACATTGGAATATAAACTTTAGTTTTTGTTTCACTCTTCTAAGTGTCTGGCACATTGTAAATGTTCGATGTACTTTGTCAAACCCCTACCCAGGCAGATTACAATGTTTTCTCAGCAATAGAATTAATTAGAATATTGAAGAATAATTTTTATTTTTTGAGTCAGAGTTACCTAGGCTGTGACCCAGGCTGGAGTGCAGTTGCACAATTATACCTCACTGCAGTTTTGACCTCCTGGACTCAGGTGATCTGTTGGCCTCAGCCTCTCTAGTTGTTGTGATCATAGGTGCACATCACCACGTCCTGCTAAGTTTTTTTGTTTTTCATTATTTTTGGTAGATAAAAGGTCTCACTATGTTGCCCATGTCGGTCTGGTACTCCTGAGCTCAAGCATTCCTCCTGCCTTAGCTTCTCAAAGTGCTTGGATTATAGACATGAGCCACCACACCTGACCTGAAGGGTAACATCTTTTAATATTGCCTTCCTTAGTTTATCTTTGGATATAAAGATGCTGATTTTTAAAAACTACTTTAGAATTTAAAGCTCTTGAAGAAGAGGTTTCGGTTTATAGTTATTTAATAATTGGATATCTCTCAATATATTTTAAAGCATTGTAGATATAATTTAGAATTTTCTATATTATACATATTTTTACATGCATGCATGAAAAGCAAGCATATTGAAAGAAGTACAGTAATTCTTATTGACTAGGAAAGGTCATTGTTGTGCTTTAGTGAAGCTGTTAAAGGATGTGACAGTCATTAATTTGAGTAATCATTTATTAGAAAATATAAACAATGTTTTTCCATCTGTAGCTTAACTGTTTTGAAAACAAATTTGCCAAATTCCATTACTTGGTTTGCTTAAGCCTATTATGATCAGAATTGGGATATCATATTTTTCTTACTAAAAACTGTATATATCTCTAATTCAGTTAAATTCAAAGAAATTGTATTATTCTCCAAGAAATTTAATTAAAAATTAGGGCATGGATTTTATTAGTCACTTTAAAAGTGATTAACCTTCCATTTTTTATTTTTATTTTTATTTTTATTTTTTTGAGTTGGAGTCTCACTCTGTCGCCCATACTGGAGTGCAGTGGCTGCAAATTTGGTGTTTGACTATTTTCTAAGCTGCAATAATGCAGCAGATGTGCTGATAGTTAAGAAACAAAACAGAAATTGAATCATTTGTAAAGTAACCATAGCATCAAAAATACACATATAAAAATTTAAATACAAAGTTATGCATAATAAGAACTAGACTAGCTTAAGGTATATAAAAGATGAAGTATTTCTACAAGAAAACCATCCTGACTACTGGATCTGGTAAAAATTACCTGAATAATTTCAGAAAAATATTCACTGTAATTTGTGAGACTTTTTTATTTCACTTTCTATGGACTAATATTTACATGAATGTTATATTTAGATATTCATGGGTGTATGTCTTTAATGAGTTGGAGATGACTAGATTTCTTACATAGATGTATTATTATTAATCTGAAGCACTGTCTAATAATAATATTTTTAAGGAATATTGATATGATAGTGATGCAACAATCTGTGATCTTTTTTTTTTTTTTTTTTGAAAACAGAATTTATTGAGAGGACAGAAAAGCTCCCACAGTGGCAGGGGACCCAAGGGGATTGCCCAATTTTTGTTCTTATAATGATATTTTAGAAAGGATTATGATGAAAAATAGCAAACAATAGTGAGAAAAGGCAAAAGCATGTCTGTTTTATAAGTTAAACAACAAACTTTAATCAAAGAAGACAAAAACAAATAGAAAAAATATGCCATGCTCATGGGTTGGAAGAATTAACATTATTGACATGTCCATCCTATCAAAGATAATCTACAGATTTAATGCAATACCTATTACATTACCAGCATCATTCTATTCAGACCCAGAAACAACAATACAGATATTCATATGGAAACATAAAAGACGACAAAAAGTCATAACAATCCTTAGCAAAAGAAACAAAGGGGAGGGATAATACTTCCAGGCTTCAGACTCTACTATAAAGCTACAATAATCAAAACAGTCTCGTATTGGTACAAGAACAGACATATAGACCAATGGAACAGGATTCTGGAAGCAAAAGCTCAATATCTCAACCAACTCATCTTCAACAAAGCCCCCACCAACAAGCACTGGGGAGAGGAGAACCTATTCAGTAAATGGTGCTGGGAAAACTGACTGTACACATGCAGGATGCTGAAACAGGACCCCTACCTATCACCATACACAAAAATCAACTCTAAATGGACCAGAGATTTAAATTTAAAACCTCAACCAAAAGGAAGTCTAGAAGAAAATGTAGAAAACACCCTTATGGAAACTGAAATAGGCAACCGATTCCTGATCAACTCTCCAAAAGTGAATACTATGAAAGATAAGATAAACAAGTGGGACCCCATCAAACTCAAAAGCATCTGCAAAACATAAGAAATCATCCATAGAGCATGGAAAGATTCCACAGAATGGGGAGGGGGCATATTTTCCAACTGTAAGTTCCACAGAGGGCTAACATCCAGGATCTACAAAGAACTCAAATGTGCCGAAAGGAAAAAAAACAAACAACCCTATTAAAAAAGGAGTAAAATATATGAACAGACATTTCTCAGAAGAAGACATACAAGCAGTCAACAGATACATGAAAAAATACTCAGCCTCAATTAATCATCAAAGAAATACAAATTAAAACCACACTGAGATATCACCTAACTCCAGTTAATTACTCAAGAAACAACAGGTGCTGGAGAGGAAGTGGGGAAAGGGGAATGCTTCTAGACTGTTTGTGTTATTATAATAAAAACCTCTGTGGAAAACATAGTAAAGATTTCTAAAAGATCTAAATATCAACCTTACATATGACCCAGCAGTCTCCCTTTTGGGAATGTACCCAGAGGAACTCAAATCACTGTATGAAAAGTATACCTGCACACACATGTGTATTGCAGCATTATTCACAATAGCAAAAACATGGAACCAACCATCTTGCCCATCAAAAGTGGACTGGATAAAGAAAATACAGTACATATAAATGATGGAATATTATGCAACCATAAAGAAAAATAAAATTATGGACTTCACAGCAACTTGGATGGATTTAGAGTCTATAATTCTCGGTGATCTATCACAGACACAAAGAACAGAGTGCCACACGTTCTCACACATAAGCAAACCCTGAGCATTTATCATGCTACTACAAGAAAGGGACTGGCAGTAGTGGGACACTGCCAGAGCTGGGATGGGGGCACATATAATCAAAAAGGGTACTCAAACTTTGCCTGTATTTTGAGCACTTAAGTACCTAACCTTGAATTGTACCCCACATCTTTAAAACCAAATAAATAAATAAAAATAAAAATAAATAAAATAAGTAAATAAATAAGTTCTTTTTAGTTCAACAAGTGCTTTTTGAGTTTCTACATTTGATATTTTACTAGTTTCTGGATGAACGAAAACTGACATGTGATTTCAGAAGGCACACAGAGGAGAGGACAGAGTTATAAATAAATAACCTTTGAAGGATAAATTCTGATTGGTAGTGAGACAATCTATAGTGTAAGTAGAAAGTGTTCTATAGATTTATAAAATTTATTAATTTTACTTATTTATTTTGGTATGTGTATGTATCATTAATAGATTCTTAGAGGAAAAGAGTAATTTGAGTTACTTTCAAAGAACAGACATATATATATAAACCTTAGCTACAGAAAAAGAGAATTCTCGGTGCAAGGCCTTTATTATAAAGATAAAAGTTGAGAAAGAACTTTGAGTGTGATCATAAGCCACTTCTGCTACTTGAACTATTAGAAAAAAGCTCTGGTGTCATCATGTCCACCTTACTCTCTGCTTCAAAAGTATATATGTTAAAGCCATTCAGTGACTACCACATTTTCATTGAAACTTCTCATATTTCTAGATCATTGCTTATTAAAGAGATAGGTTATGTCCTTCCTACAACTAGGCCAGCTCCAGGAAGATTAAAAAATTCAAGCTTATATCAAATATCACAACAAACATTTTTTATTCCATCATGAATCTTTGCCTATCTTGATAATCTCAGACCCAGGACCCTGGACTATCATGTAATAAAGGCTACCCTTGGATATTAACTCTAAAGATATCCCCATACTTTAGACTTGGTTTACCAGAAAGTGTGTTATTTCAACTTGTGAAATGGAGCTTCCAAATGTATGTAATTATTATGTTTCTGTTACACTATCAGCTAGAAGGGAGACATCAGAATCTGCTTCATCCTTACAGTTTAGAGATTTTTGTAAAAAAGGATTTAGATGTGAATCTAGCTGTGTTTTGGCTTCAGTAAAACCAAAGTTCATGATTATACATCTGCTTGTTTTTTGCTCCTATTTATTCAATGTCTACTATCCAGAAAGATTAAGTTTGCAGAAGAAGATAGTGAGTTATGGTTTGAGCATGGTACAATTAAAGTGCTCATTGAATGTCCATTATAAATGATATTACTAATGATAGCTACCATAAATCAATTGATAGTTTTATACTAGGAATGGAACCATGCTATTTATATGAGTTAATTAATAATATATAAATGAATACCTTATTTAGATAGATGAGAAAATTAAAACTTATAAAAGAAATCAAAAGAAAAGTTGAAAATGCCCAATATAATTGAAAGTCATCTAAATAAATCGTAGTTGAGTATTTAAAAGTGAATATACTTACTATTATGTTGCATATAGTGAGGAATTGTATATAGTGAGAAAAAAGAACTGATTGTTGAGCCTGAATAAATCTTTCTTGGGTAGAAGGGTGGTTTCCACATTTGACTCATTTCTACTACTTATGTCAAGATGCTTGGGTGATAAAAAAGTATTTAATTGTCCAGAAGCATAGTAAAAAGAAAGTGATAATTTGTTTATCTTTCAAGGTTAGATGC
Organism: Carlito syrichta; assembly: GCF_000164805.1. Taxonomy (NCBI): domain Eukaryota; kingdom Metazoa; phylum Chordata; class Mammalia; order Primates; family Tarsiidae; genus Carlito; species Carlito syrichta. The sequence continues at coordinate 289,937 of NW_007069489.1, forward strand.
CAATGAAAATGACTTAAAAACATGACTGAAAATGAAAATTCATAGACATTTAAAAAATGCTTTATCTGTCAGTGCCCTGAGAGGAAACAGATGGCATATTTTAACTGGACAATTTGAGAAGCATTTAATAAAGAGTTTATGGAAACTATAAGAGACGCTAACCACAGGGTTAGTAATTGCTGGAACCCACTTAACGATACTAACTCTAAAGAGAAGAAAATTACTACCAGATTCAGAGTGGAAGAACTTTGTGAAGAGGACCAACTGATAAGAACCATGTCATTCAGTCTGCTGATGTGGTCAGCTTTTGGGAAACCCACTGGAAGAATGACAGTAGAATATACAATTGTCTTTACTTTCTTTTACCTTCAGTCAGTGACCTCCATTGTCCAAACACAGCAATCCACTGAAGGTTACGAGATTACACTGATATAGATCAACTAGGTCAGCTTCCTGGAACTGTTGAACAAAGTGGAAAAGGGTGAATAATCATAAGATGATGTATATTTGCACACAGAAGTCAGATGTTTAGCAGCAACATGTTAAGGTTCTGTTAAAACGTTCCCTAGGCTAAGACTCAAAAGGTTCACGTTCAAAGCCTAAAGAAGTAAAAAAGATTGGAATTCTAAAAAGAATACCAATCTTTATGAGACAAGCAGAAGATCTCTATTTTGTTGTTTATCCCCCACATAGGATGTCATACAACCCTTCCTTTCTGTTCTCATTCTAAGATCTACCCTTGTAGCATTTGGGAACAAGTTATGAATATATGAAAGACAAATGTATTATCAATTGTATCAAATTCTTCAATATAATTATACATTATAAAAAATAAAAAGAACATTTTATTTTGTGAATGCGTGGTTATTAATTATATGAAAGATAATTTATAATAAAGAAATTAAGTATAAGTAATATCTCAGAAGGATGGAATCATAAAGGCACCCAGAAGTATCAGAAGATATGCATCTAAGTTAGTAATTTAGGAAATTTGATAGTATATAGATAATACCTTTGAGATAAAGATATCAAACAAAACAGGATTCTATCTTAAGATGTGAAATAATAGAATATGCTTCAAAACTGAAGTAATTATGAAAGAAGAAGACATTCAAGTAAAAAATAAATTAGAGACGAGCAGTAAAGAGAATTTCCAGAAGAGATCCTTTGTGGTAAGTACAAAACAGATGACATAAAGCTGACTCCTCAGTGATAAAATGCTATATTTTTCCTTCAATACCAAGAAACTTAACAGTGACTCAGAAAATATCTGAAGTAAAACCCAAAGTGTTGAGAATTCTGGTCTTAGTTGACACCCAAGTAACATAGGAAGTTTGACCATTGGGTAAGTTAGAGTATTTTAATTAAGTGCTTCTTGTTACAATAATCAAAGATTCAGTCAAATTATTTTAAGTAATATGAGATCTCTTTTGGAGCTAAACAAATTATAGGTTATATATTCCTATTTGTCAATTACACCTCAATTAAGCTAGAAGAAAAAAAGAAAGAAAACTATAGCTAGTACGAATCACAAAAAAATGATCTAAACTGCCAAAATTTAGAGGCTCAAAAACCTCAACACTTCTCAAGACCAGAGATGTAGTATTTATCAATATGTTTTTTCAAATCTTTTGAGAGTTATATCTGAACCACATAGCTATGTTTCATGAAAAATAGAATAATATTGGATAACATAATCTAGTTTATTGAAAATTTAAATGAATGCTAAATGAATTTCTTACCTCAAGACCTATTTTTAATACAATCCCACATCCCCTCATTTTATGCCAGAGTCTTGTGAGAAAGGAAGACAAAGATAGTTAGTCTTTTGGAGTCACAATTGTATTAATATTTTATTCTATTGGTATTTACAGGGTTTCTAACATTGGTTGCTATAAGTTAGGAATTGTTCTAGGCACTTGGCACTGATATATAGTTGTAAATAAAAGGATAGTACCTTATTTAGTAACCTTGTATTTCTCTATTACCATTGATCACAACACTTTGTCTTTTAGTAGGCTGTATACTCATCAGAAAGTTGCTAAGAAATAGTCTTTGAGTATGTCATTTAGGAAACATTTAAAAATTAAATTTCTATGTATGTTTATTCAGACGCTTCAAAGCATTTTAAATTTGGCTTATTTCTATATGGCAAAAAAAACAAAAGCAAAAACAAAACTAGAGATCTGTGGAGCTAAGCTAAGTGTAGGGTTACTTTAAGAAAAAAAAACACAATGTACAGAATGATAAAGTTTTCTTTAACCATAGTGTAGCAAATTAGCAATTTATTTTTAAGAGTGAGAGAGAATTTAGGCTTGCTCATTTATTTATGTTATTTTAGAAAATGCTTGTGGTGATTTCTTGTATCACAGTCCTTGAGCGTTTTACTTTGTTTTTTCTTATGTCTTAAACATACTCTCTTTATGCCTTTTTTTCCCCTGTACCTTTTGAATTCAGTAAAACTTCTTTAGGAAATACTTGTAAAATAATCTACTCTGTCTTACTAATATTATGCACCTTACATTTCTGAATTTTCAATTGCAATTTTTAAGGATTATGATTTTGATTACCTTATGTCAGTATTTCTGTAGTTAGTTTTGACAAGTAATTGTGAAGAACTTCAGATTGTTCATCAATTCTCATCCAATCAGAGAAGTCTCTGTGGATTGTCTAGTTCTTTACCTATATTTAAAGAATTTATATTAATGATGGCCATCTTGAGGTAATCTCAATATAGTCAAAACCAACTTTCCATCTATATCCTAACTTGCTTATTATTGGCACTTAGTAAATCAGTAGTTGCTAATAAATGAAATGATCACATTAAAAGTTGTGTTGGATGGTAAAGGCATAATATCTTATAGGCCTAACACTCATGCAAATAACAATTATGAATGCACTGGAAAGACTCTCAAAGTAGACAAAATCTGGATTGGATGTGATCCTTGAAAGAAATATACTACCCTCATTGGTTAGTTGAGAACCACTTTTGAAAGCTTTTTTTTCTTTTAGGGTATTTCCAACTCTTTGTAGTAATATTCTTTAGAATTTAAGCATAAAGCTGTCATCATTTTGGCTTAAGGTATTAGAATGGAATTTGGGCTTTTAAAATGACTGAAAACTGAGATAGCAACTCCTGGGTGGGACCACAAAATCTGTGAGTAAACTTATGAATAGTTCCCAACTTTTGCTTTCTTGCAAATGATATTAAGGATCTTGAAGACACACAGACATAAAGTTGAAAAAAATTCAGAGATTTCAAATTCTTTCTGCCAGAGGGAAGAAAGAGTTTGGAATTGGGATTAGTCAAGTTATAGAGGCTTGATAAGTGTCTGAGCTTTCCACATATCCAGCTAAACTAAGCATAAAAACTATCCTCAACAAATTCAAGAAATCAGTTAGTAATTTAACTGCCTGCCAGAATAATAACAAACAGTTTCAGAAAAAATGTACAGCTACCAGAGTCTCTAAAATGTGTCATATAAAATATCAGTGCACATTCAGAAATTACTAGATATGCAGAGAAATAGCAAAATGATTCACAATAAATCAAAAGTGCAGTCCATGGAAACATAACCTAAGATAAACCAAATATGTCTTAATAAATAGAGATTTAAAGCAGACATTACAAATATGCACAAAAACTTCAAAAAGATGACCATGAGGGAACAGGTGAAAAACATTGGCAGTTAAAAAGAAACCATAAAAAAGGAACAAAGCAAAAATTATAAAACTGCAAACTGCAATATTGAAAGTGAATAAAATGTTAAGATTTTGGCAAGATGATGATGGGACAGGTTGGACTGTGATAGTCTCTGCAAAAGCAAGTAACTATAAACTCTCTGCATGAATGGGTGTATGCCGGTGGGTGACCAAAAGTGTGTCTGAGGAGAGACTTGGGTTCATGCACCTGGGAGTCTCCTCTGGAGGTGATTGCAACACCCCACTGCCTTGAGATTAGAGTCGCCACTGTGTAAGATCATCTGCTGTTCTTGGGGCTCTCCTGAGGAAAGGCTGTGCAATACAGCTTATCCTACCACCTGGCACCCAGCCCACACCATCACCTGTGAGAGCAGAGTGGCAGAAACCTCAGTTCTGTGGAGAGGACAGGTCAGGGAGAGCTGGATAGCAGCCTCACTACCATTTTCTCTGCCTCAGGACCAGGCAGAGACCTGCATTGCCCAGTCCAGCTCCACCTAGCTTCCAACATGTACAGATGCCCCTTCCCTGTGCTGGAATAGGCACAGAAATGTCAGATCTGAGTGGAACACTTGACAACTGTGGCAGTAAGCCAAGTGAGTCTAAATCTAACCAACCCTCCTCCCACAGTAGTCCATGGGGTGTCTGACCCACAATGGGAGCAACCTTATCAGTCTGTGCTGAGAGCAGAGGGGAGAACTGGAGACCAGAGTTGAAAGGAAGTTGAAGTTACAGAAACAGTCTCAAAGTAAGTTTTGTTTGTTTTTTGTTTAGTTTTTTTCTTTTCTTATTCTCTCTTTCTGTTTTTGATTATGTTTTTATTCTTGGTTTGTTTCTGTTATTTTATTATATTTTTAGACTTCCTGTTTGTGTATGGGTGTTTTTGAGGGAAGGTACACAAATAAGGGATTTTTTTTGGTCAGTTTGTGTATTTGTATGATTGTCTGTATACTTTTTAAAAAATCTCTTCTATATTTGTTTCTGTCTCTTTTCCTTTGTTAGTCGATATGCCTGTCTGTTTTCTCTCTTCTTCCTCTCATATCCTCCCTTCTGTTTTCCATTCTTTTCCTTTTTCTTACCTCATTTTGTTTTCAGGAGGCAAACCTATAGCCCCACTGCATGGACAGATTGTAAGGTAGTGGGAAATAGGTTCCAGGAGGCTCACACACCTGTCAGCAGATACAGAGATCTGCAAATAGTTTCTGAACTACAACTCTCTCCTCAATTAAATCTCAAAACTGCAAAAAGTACAGCCCCCACCTATAGTCCAGCTTCAGAATTGAACAATTCCAGAGGATCCACATAAGGAAGAATAGGAAATTGAGTAAACAGAAGTAAAAGTTACCCACCATCCCTGAACAACAGAATTAAAGAAGAGGTTAAAAAAATAGGAGAAAAGTTACACAAATGAAGTAAAACTAAAGGAAAAATGTAGGTCTCACATAGCCCCTAGGAGGTCAGCCACTGAGAATAACAGACTTTGGAATGCAAACAATAAAGAGCCTCCTGAATAACTGGCCTCAAACCACAAACCCAGATATCAAGACATTAATAGAGAGAATAAATAGAATTTAGGAGAGAGAAGAAGAAAGAATGAAGGAGTTGATAGCTGTGATAACAGCAATAGAGGATACAGTGAATAAAATAAATAACAAATTGATAAGCATGGAAAGCAGAATTTACCAAGAAGAAAGAATCTCAGAGCTGGAGAACCAAAATATGGAACTAACCCAAACTGTTAAAAGCATAGAAAATAAGCTTAAAAAGACAGAACAAAACCTCTGAGAGATGAGTGATTATTTCAAGATTATTTCAAGAGACTGAACCTAACATTAATTAGAATTCCTGAGGCAGATAGAGAGACAGAGATGACCCTGGAACAAGCATTCCATGAAATTATGCAAGAAAACTTCCCTCATCTCATCAGTGATTCAAACACAAGAGATTCAGGGATCACTGCAAGTGAACAAATGAGAAGACCAACTCCTAGATACATAGTAATTCACCTACACAAAGTACGTATAAAAGAAAAAATCCTAAAGGCACCAAGAGTAAAAGGTCATACTACCTACTGGGAAAGATCAATTAGAATACCAGTAGACTTATCTACAGAAACACTTCAGTCTAGAAGAACTTGAAGCCCAATCTTCAAAGTTCTCAAAGATAAACAACTTGAACCAATAATTACGAATCTAGCTAATCTAAGCTTCATCAGTGATGGAGAATTAAATCCTTTCTAGACATTCAATCCAAGAGCCAACACTGCCTCCATACCAGCTCTAAAAGCAACACTTAAGAAAGTATCAAACACAGAAGAAAGGAAAAAAAGAATGACAACTCTTTTCAGAAGAATGCAGGAAAAGTTTGAAAACACACACAAATCAACACCATAATCAAAAGAAAGACAACAAACAAACAGTAGCAATAACAACAAACTCTAAAGAACCTCATGACATTGATAAATTCTCACATCTAAATAATCAGCCTTGAATGTGAATGAACTAACTGAAAAGACATAGAATAGCAAAATGGATAAAATATCATGAGACAACAATATGTTGTCTCTAAGAGACTCATCTCACCAGAAAGGAAGCTCACAAACTCAAAGTTAGAGGATGGGAAATAAACTTTCAGGTGAATGGGAACACAAAAGAAAGCAGGAGTCATGATCTTTATATCAGACAAAATACCCTTTAAGCTATCAAAAATTTTTAAAAGATATGAAAGGTCATTATATAAGGATAAAATGTTCAATCTATCAATAAGAAATATCTATCCTAAACATATATACATTCAATATAGGAGTACCAGTTTTCATAAAACAGCTTCTAGGTAAACTTATAAAAGATATTCACTCTAATACTATCATAGCTGGGGACTTAAATACCCCACTCACAACCATAGACAGATCATCAAGACTAAAAACCAACTAAGAGATCCAGAATCTCAACATGATGTTTGACCAAATGGACTTAATCAATACCTACAGAAAATGCCACCTAACAAAGAGGTATACACATTCTACTCATCACCACAAGGAATGTACTCTAAGATCTACCACATCTTTGGCAATAAATCGAGCATAAAAATTTTCTTAAGATTGAAATCCCGCTACAGTGGAATAAAAGTAAATATCCACACCAACAAAAATCCCCCAAGGCCCACAAAGACATGGACACTAAACAACATGATGCTAAACAACTCCTAGGTCAACATGGAAATCAAAATAGAGATTAAAAGATACCTGGAAACAAATGACAATGAAGAAACATCTTACCAAAATGTCTGGATGCCATGAAATCAGTACTAAGAGGGAAATTCATATCTCTATGGATACATGAAGAAAATGGAAAGATCACAAATTAACAACCTAACAAATCAACTAAGGAAGCTGGAAAAGCAAGACCACAAAAACCCTAACTTCAGCAGAAGAATACAGATCACCAAAATAAAAGCCCAAATTCTAGACATTGAAGACCAAAAGATAATCCCCAAAATCAATGAAACAAAAGATTGGTGCTTTGAAAGGATAAACAAGATTGATGTTTCCCTAGCTAGACTAATCAAGAAAAAGAGAGGGAAAGTCCAAATAAACACGATCAGAAATGCAAAAGATCAAGTCACAACTAACTCCAAGGAAATACAAAAGATTATCAGAGACTATTATGTACACTTGTATGGAAACAAACTTGAAAACTTATTTTTTAAACAATAAAATGAAATAAAAAATAAGTAGTTACTGCAGAAAAATGATCAGTGAACTTGACAATTCATTATCAAATTATCGAATATGAAGAAAGGATAGGATATCAAGCATTCTAACAAAAGTGTAAATAGAATCCCAAAGGAGAGGATAAGGAGGACATGAAACCTAGATCTATGTCAAAACATTTGGAAAATTTGATGAAAAACATTACTTTTCAGTTCCAAAAAATCAACAAACTCTACTTCTAAATTTTACCCAAGAAAAATAAAGTAAATGCCACTCACAACCTGCACATATATATTCATAATAGCTCCAATATTGACTGTTTTTGAAGAAGAGGATTAATAGACGTACATTGTACATTTAAGCATGAAACATATTGAGAGCAGTATTAAGAAAGTTTAGACAAGTTAGAGGGACCAGTCTACAAGAACTGCTCTTACTTCTTATACCAATCACCAGTTTGGGGTGGTTTTGAGAACCACTCTGAGATTTGGTAATTCACCAGATAGACTTTCTGAATTCAGTGAAAGCAGTTACATCCACACTGACTCTTTTTTACAGAGAAGGGATAAAGATTAAAATTAACAAGGATAAAGTAGTCATAGTGGCTGAGTTCAAGAAAGGTAATAAATGTGTAGATCATTTTCCTGTCCTTGTGAAGTTATGGATGCCTCAATTTCCCAGTATTGATGAGATAAAATACACAGAGTATTGCCAACAAGTTATGTTCACTCAAACCTTGGTGACTAGACTATTTTATTGGGACTCAATCACATTCTGCTGGTGTGACTGACCTTTTAGTCTTTGTAGTCTTTCTGAAGGTTAGGTTGATACATTTAGTATCCAAGTTCTCTGGAGAAAGAACTGGTATATCATAGCTAAAAGTTTCCATCTTAAATCGTATGGTTAGACCACTTGTTAACAAAAGCCCCATGCAAACAAAAATACTTCTATAAGATAAAACAATCCCAAGGACTTAGGTATCAACTCAGAGTAGACAAGGGCAAAAGTTAGAGGTTCATTCTTCATTACACAAAAGGAAAATGTTGCATCTTGGAATATTTTATTGACTGAGAATAACCAGAAAAAAAAGAAGAAATCTATAATTTCATTTATATGAGCTGAAAAACAAAACTAATCAATTATGATAGAAGTCAAAAGACTGACTACTTATAGAGCTTAATTTTGTCTAACAGATACCTGACATTTTCAGGATGATGTAAATTATCTATATTTTGTAAGGGCAGTTCCTACATAAGTGGATAATGTATATAATTTTCAAAACTTGAATTGCATAGGTAGTCCATATCTACATTTTTTCTCAATTAATAAATAAAATGGATGTTAAATATTATTGCTATTTCTACATGCTGTGACTAGAATGAATATGGAAGAAGATATTTAAATGATCTGCTTTCCCAGAAAATTAACCTGATGATTCTGGTCCATATAAAAATGTACAATCATGAAATACTTCTAAATACTTGATCTAATACATTTCAGCCTCTATAATATAGACATCGTCTCTCTTTTCTTAGAAGTTTAGTGAGGCAAAAGTAATAGTCCAATTTTTCAACCAGCCAGCTTCAAAGGATTACTAAATTGGTCTGTGAACATGACATATTTATATACATTTAAACTTTCTAAGTAGGAAGAATTATTTCTTGTGGAACAAAATCCCATCCCTTTTATTAATATAAGTTATAAAAAATTATGTCTGTGGTACTTACTAAGAATACCAAGAATTATCTTTAGAACAGATTTGACACAGTAGAAACACCATATAATTGTCATATCTTTCATTTTATATATTTCAAATGCCTAAACGTATAGTAATTTGGATATATTTTGTATAATTAGATCTGGTACCTAGACAGATTTTTTTATTTATTAATAAACAAGATACTTTTTATACTGCTCAGTTTAATTGGTAAACACACAACTTCTATTTATATTGTTTATATAACTGTCATTTTAATCAACAAGTGTGAATTCAGAGATCCTGAAATATTTCAAATAAATAATTATGGCATTATCTTCCAGTGCTTTTCACAAAAGTGATCATCCTACAAATCTTCTAGTATATAAACATGTATAACAATATAATAAAGACTTCCTTTACAGAATTATTTTCATACTATAATAAATAAATTGTTATTTTGATGAAGGGCAAAAAAGGTTTTGATAAATACATAGCAACTATAAGTCAGAAGTTTAGTGAACGATAGAAGTTTGAACGATAGAAGTGTGAATGCACTGCTAAGAATAGAAAAAAATCTTATTTATAATAACTAGACAACAAATGAGCAAATATTGTATAATTTCATTTGTATGTGCTCAAATGTAACATACTAGAAAAAGACCAATATGACAAAGAAACCAACAAGAGGGACAACATCTATTATGTGAAATGATTTTATATCAATACTGAATAAAACACGGAAAATAACAAAATAAAAAAGACTGCTTCAAATACAGTAAACACATTTATCATGCATGAGCTGGTGAAAAAAAGAGCTAACCTCAATTTAAAAATAATCAGGTTAGCCAATTCTATGAGCTTCTATTTTTAGACTTCAAATATATCTCAGCTATGGGAAGCTGCAAACTCATGAATATTTATAGAACATTTTCTATGTTTTCATGAAAGACAAACTCTGAAGAATTTCATGGACAGAGAGTTTGATTTTGTATGAGTGTCTATTGCATATTTCTTAAAAGTGAAGAGATAGTAAATCGAAATCACAGCAACACTGCTTGGGTCTAAAAGTGAATTTGGATTGCATGTCATTAGAAAAAGAACTGATTGAAGTGTGGCAGTGTACTTTTATGTCATTATATTTTATATGAATATTTTAAAATTTTTTGTGAAACTGTAAAAAAAATTTTATCTGATCATATTTTTATTAGTAAAAATTTTGGGGTTGAAGAGGAAGATCATAATCATGAGTCAGAAAAGTATGGTTGAAATGGAGTTCTTTTTTCCTCTCCCTCTTTAAATATGCAAGTCTCTAGAACTAATCCCGGGTTCCACGTAAACAGACAGATATGATTAGAGTTTTATTATAAATTTTTTCAGAGTATGTTCAAAAACTGTGTTTTTAAGTGTGCACAAGTACTTTTCTGTACAGAAATCATTGCATTTTTAATGTGTTCTTAGCTTGAAATTAAAGTGAATCCTTTATTAATTTATTTAGTATAGAGTTGTGGGGTATAAGTGAGGATTAACTACATAAGTAGGCTGCATGCAGGTGAAATTGGGGCTTCTAGCTGGCCCTCAGTCCCTCAGCAGTAGACCAGGTACCCTTTGGGTTGTCACATGTCCCCTACACTCCCCCCTCTTTCCCTCCCTTGGCAGTGCCCATTGACTGCCGAACTCACCCTTTTGCTAAAGTGACTAGTATTCAGGGCCCACTTTCTAGTGAAGACACGTAGTGAGTCTTTAGTGATTATTCTAACATTTTAAAAGTGACGAAAGAATGCAACAAAAACACATCACTTTCTTATTTTTATAGTTAGGAAGCCATTTTCTGGTTTTTGTGTGTGTGTGTGTGTGTGTGTGTTGGAGTCTCACTCTGTCGCCCGGACTGGAGTGCAGTGGCTGCTCCGGCCACCGCAGCCTCGACCTGCTGGGAGCCGGTGATCCTGCCGCCTCAGCCTTCGAAGTAGCTGGAACTACAGGCGCGCGCTACCACGCCCGGCTAATTATTTTGATTTATTGTGGAGATGAGGTCTCGCCTGTCCAGGCGGGTCTCGAACCCGCGGGCTCAGGCAATCCACTCACCTCAGCCTTCCAAAGGCGCAGGATTACAGGCTGAGCCTCCGAGCCCGGCAGGAAGCCATTTTCAATAGAAAACCTTGGGAGGCTGAGGCAGTATGTGAGGCAGAATGTCCGCTTGAGGACAAGAGTTTGAGACCAACCTGGAAATGCATAGAGACACCATCTCAGCACAGGGAAAAAAAAGAAAAAAAGCCAGGCATGGTGGCATGTGCCTGTAGTCCCAGCTACTTGGGAAGTTGAGGTGAAACGATCCTTTGAGCCTAGAAGTTTGAGGCTGCAGTGAGCTATGATCACAGCACTGCACTCCAGCCAGGGTTTTTTTTGAAAAACACTTTTGAAAGACACTTGTTTTTTTTGAAGGCTAAATATAATTAGGTTGATGGTTCATATATCAGAAACATGGAGGTAATGTCTCTTGCTCATAGTTGAAAAATAATGAAGTGACCAAATGAAGAGTCGATATTAAATAGGAGCATGGATCGTTCACTTCTGATAGCAAACAGGTGAGTCAAATGCATGAGCGTTAGGAGTAGTGGGAGTGTCTTGCACTTTGCCTTTGATTATCTTTTCTTTTCTTTCTTTCTTTCTTTCATTCTTTCTTTTTTTTCTTATGGCAGGTCACAAGTTGAGCACCACTGTTGAGGAATGGCTGGAGGTTTCAAGGGAGAGAAGATGTTGTTAAAAAGTCACATCTGAAATTGAAGAGGGAAAAAATATGATTCCTGGACATCATTAAGGGTCTGCTTGAACTTCACTGGTTGCCATGACTTAAAAGTCAAAGTAGTCAAAATGAGACAGTTTAAAGAAAATTCAAATCTGAGGGTAAGACTAGGTGTACTTCCTGACTAGGCAGCTTTAAGGCTCCCATTTTCACATTAGTAGGATGGTGCTAGATAATCATTTTACATTGTGGAGTCATTGGATAGATTCATTAAACAACATTCTATACTATCCTTGAGTAAATTTACTTTACATTCTCTACAAAGCAGAGAATCCAGCTAATCACCAAGATATGCTTTTTTTAATGGTTTTAGTTTTACAAATGTAAAGTACTGTATTTAGTAGCTTTTCTTTATCAAAAACATGATTTTTAAGTTTTCCAGATTTTCCCCTGATGCGTCTTTGCAGCATTCCTATGAGGTAGTGGTAGATTCATTATTATCATCCCATTGTACAGAATAGAAAGACTAAGTTTCAAAGAGTAAATGCAGTGAGTGCAGAGCTGAGAATTCTTAGCAGATTGCTGTGACATCACAGGTCATTCCTAAAACTACACAAGGGAAGTGCTATTCACTCCCTAACCTAGGGATTGAAGATCCTTTTCCAATGTTTTGGTTTTCATTTCATTTTCAGTATTTCTTTAAATGTTGTAAGCGTGATAAAAATACACATAAAATTTATTATAGTAACCATTTTTAAATGTACAGTCCAATGGTCTTCTTTTTTTTTTTTTTTTTTAGTTGGAGTCTCACTCTGTTGCCCAGACTGGAGTGCAGTGGCATGCTCCCAGCCACTGCAGCCTCGACTTGCTGGGGTCCGGCGATTCTTCCACCTCAGTCTTCCAAGGAGCTGGAACTACAGGCATGTGCTACCATGCCCTGCTAATTTTTTGACTTATTATAGAGATGAAGTCTCACCAAGTTGCCCAGGTGTGTCTCAAACCTGCAGGCTCAGGCAATCCCCTCGCCTCGGCCTCCCAAAATGCTGAGATTACAGGCTGACCCACTGAGCCCGGCCTCCAATTGTCTTAATTACATTCTTACTGTCATGTAACTATAAATATCATTCATCTCCAGAACTCTTTTAACATTGCAAAACTGAAATTCTACCCCAATTAAATGAGTCCTCATTTTCTTCTTCCTGGATTCCCTGGAAACTCCCATTCTGACTACTTTATGATTTCGACTAATCTAAGTATCTCATGTAAGTGGATTCACACAGTATTTGTCTTTTTGTAACTGGTTATTTTACTTAGTACAATGTCCTAAGGTTTATTCACGATGCAGCATATTTCAGAATTTTTTTTCCTTTTTAAGACTGAATTATATACATACATCACATTTTGCTTAGACATGTATTCATTGATGGTCACTTGAGTTTCTTCCATGTTTTGACTTTTATGAGTAATGATTCTATGAACACCAGTGTACAAATATCTCTTTGAGATCTGCTTGATTTCTAACTTAATACTCTTGTGGTCAGGGAAGATCATTTGTATGATGTATATCTTTTTACATCCACTGGGACTGAATTTGTGGCCTATGGTCTATCCTGGAAAACGTCCCATGTTCCATGTGCACTTGAGAGCGTATTCTGTTGTTGTTAGATACAGTGTTTTCTATGTATTTCTTAGATTTAATTAGTTTATGTTGTTCAAAGCTTCCATTTTCATATTTATCTTACATGTGGTTATTGTATCCAGTCTTGAGGAGCTTTATTGAAATCTCCAACTATTATTTTAAAACTTTCTATTGCTCCTTCAATTTCATCTATACATCAACTTTTGCCTCATACATTTTCATGGTTTCTGATTAGGTGCACCAATATTTATGTGTTATATCTTTCTGCTATGTTGAACATTTTATCGATATAAATGTCCTACTTTGTTTTGTAAATTTTTCAGCTTGATGTCTAGTTTGTTTAATATAATTATAGCCATCCCTGCTTTCTTGCGGTTAATATTTGCATGGAACGATTGCTTCCATTCTTTTATTTCCAACCTATTTGTGTCTCTAGATCTAAAAAAGTCTCTTGTAGACAGCATATAGTTGGGTAATTTGAAAATCCATTCTGCCAGTCTCTGTCCTTTGCTTGGAGGTATCATTGAATTTTATTTTAGTTTATTTTTTTGAGTTGAAGTCTCACTCTGTCACCCAGACTGGAGTGCACTTCCACACTCACGGCCACCCAACGTCAACCTGCTGGGCTCCAGAGATCCTTCTGTCTCAGCCTTCTAAGTAGCCAGAACTACAGGTACGCGCTAACACACCCAGCAAATTTTTGATTTTATTGTAGAGATGAGGTCTTGCCAAATTGCCCGAGCTGTTTTTGAACTTGTGGGCACAGGCAATTCTCTTATCTCGGCCTCCCAAAGTGCTGGGATTGCAGGCTTCAGCCACCGCACCCAGTCTGAATTATATTTAAAGGATTATTGATAAGGAAGGATTTTGATCATTTTGCTTTTTGTTTTCTATATGTATTTTAGCTTTTTTGTCCCTTTCAATCTGCATTACTGTATTATTTTATGTCTTGATGGTTTTTAAAATTGGAAAATATAGTTTACTTAGAAAGTAAATTAGAGAGAGAGACAAAGAGAGAGTAGATTTATCTCCCCAAGGCAGGAATGTGGGCCAAAGCTAGGAAAACACTGCGGGCCATAGCTCAAAGAACACATGGCCTGGCCTGTGCTTAACAAAACAATGACCTTAGTTACTTTTTGTAGTGAAACATTTAAAGTCCTCTCTCATTTTCTTTTTTGTATACTTATATATTTTATTTATGAGCACCATGGGAATTATATTTAAAATTCTAAAGTTATAATACTTTAATTTAAACTCATACTACTTTAACATCAATAAAATTTAAAACCTCTGCTTCTTTATCAGCTCTGGCCCCATAGTTTTAGTTGTTGATGTCACAAAATTGTATCTTTATATCTTTATACATTGTGTGCTCAAAAACAATCTTTTAAAAACATGTTTATCTCCTAACTATTGTAGAAATCAAAATGTGAGGTTGCAAACAAAAGTTAAAGTAATTCTAACTTTCAGCATTACTTTTAATTCTAGTTGTTACTTTCCTCACTTGATATTGAGTGATAATATTGTCTAAGATTCACTGATTGTTGTAGACCAAAATATATCTATATGTTTGTATATATTTATCCAAAAATATTTATTAAGTGAATCCTTGAAGTTAGGTACTGTCTAAGGGTTTTAGAGTATATTATTGAGCAAAATTGGGTATAGTCTTTTTCTCTATTTAATTAATTCTTACAGGCCAACAGATAAATAAGTGGTAAAACAGTACTGAGTGTTTGACTAGTTATGAATGAGATTGGGGGTGGGTGGAGATTTAGTTCTTGCATGAATGAAAAGATGCTAGTGTAACTGCTCAGAAAGTCATATTATATGCCAATTAGATTTGGTGTTGGAATGTATTGAGATATGTTTTATTTTGTTTTGAAATGTTGAATTAGATGTTTTTGAAATATCAAAATATCCAAAAAGAGTTGAAATGTGGGCAGATGGAATAGTCAAAGCTGGAGATAAATACTGGGTAGTCATTTGTGGATAACTAAAATTAGAAGCCTTGGGAAAGAATAAGATTTTCTCAAAAAAGCGTATAGACAGAGAAACAAAGAAGGATTTCTAGAAATTCATAAGCCTATGGAAATGAAAATAGTCTGAATAAGAAATATTTTTACTATTTACTTATGAATTGATTGTTTCTCAAAATCTAAGAACAAAACAACTTCAAAATTTTATTAAAAATAATTGATTTTAAAATCTATTATAGCATTCCTTTATATGCCTTTGCATAACAAAATTTTAGATGACACAACTGAAATGAACATCTTCTAGAAAAGGATCATACTTTTCTCTTTTAGAATAGGAGGGAGTGTGAACTGATCACTGAACCCAATCAGAGACTGAGCTGAGCCAACCCTGAATGCAGTTTTGGTAGGATCTGTTACCTCCATTCTCCCCTTTTCTTAAAAGATGTGGCCCTCCTGAGTATTTGCATAAGATCTTTCTTTCTTTCTTTTTTTTTTTTTTAATTTTTTTGTTTGTTTTAAACAAAGGTCTTTCCCTATGCTGGATTTTTGTCATCCTTACCATTACAAAAGTAAACAAAGAAAGAAACAAAAAACTATTCTGCAATGTACAGACTTTTCTCCAATTTTTAGCATCCTGCCACATCCACTTCAGAATTTATCACATATCGCCATGTGTTAGGACATGTCAGATTCTTTGAGTTTCAGCCATACTGCTATAAGCTAAGTGATGGAAGTCCCCTGAGTTCTGTAACCCGCGGACATAGCCTTGAGTCCAGGGGACCCTCTATTCATGGACTCTTGTGGTTGCCCAGAATCAACAAGTACTTCAGAAAAAAAAACCACTTGCAGATAATCAACTTTTGCCCTTAACTTTCTCTGTTTTCTAAAATCTTAACCAATCCAGCCGTCCTTGATTCTGCAGCTCTCTGATGCTTTAAAGTAAATTATTTGAATTATTTGTTCTATCTGGATTTTATAATTAGTTTCTATATAATCACTGATTTGTTGCAAATCATTCTATTTTCACCAGAAGCAGAAATACTCCTTACTTTCATGATTCATTTACATATAAAAAATTATCTGAAGCTAAAATGTCTGATTCTGAAACTTAGTGTATATTTGACAAAAAAAATAAATCATTTAATCTGATATTATTTTCATTTCTAATTTTGTAAACAAGAGAAAATGGCTTAACTTATAGACTGGTTATGAGGATAAAATTCATTGATACATAGAAAGCACTTGAAATAGTAACAGTAGTTTCCCTGCATTAATTAGTTTAAAAATAACTGGCACATTTTAGGTACTCAATATTAGGTATACTTATTGTTATTGCCTGTATTTTTTGCATTTTCAAATAGTAAAGTTAGCATATATCATAATTTTTTAAAGTAATAAAATTCAGAAATGTAATTCAATACTACAAACATTTATTAAACTGGAACTGTGTGCAAGGTCTATCCTAATTGTTATGCATGACAGTGATCAAAGTGAAAACAAATAGTACCTCAAGTAGTATATGAATTCATAGTCTATTATGATAAAGAACAGTAAGTTCCACAAGGAAAGCACAAACGAAGCCAAGTTTGGAGACAGAGCAGAGAAAGCTACCCTCCCCGCCTCTCACCAGATGCTGGATTAGCATATGTATTGGCAACTCAGAAAATAAGTACAAATAGTCCTACCTGCTTAAGCCACTTAAAGTACTCCCCCTAATAAGTTCCACTTGTAGAGAATAGAAGTTCTAATTACTAAAACACTGCCCCTAAGCACAAGCTAGGTTCCTGAAATATCTTTGGAAACGGCTCATTGACTACACTGAATGTGCTGCTGAGAACTGATAGAGAAGTTGCCAGGGAAGAACTTGGCTGTACAGCAAATCACATTTCACAAAAAGTTTCAACGATGCTTATTTAGTTCCAACCTTTTTTGAAAAAATGTCTTTCTTAATTGTCCTCATCTATATGCAAGTCTTAGTAAAATACATGTGAATATTCAGCATTTTTAAAGCAATGATTTTCCAGTCTTTCTTTGATGGTAGTCCAACAGAATTTATATTTGAAATGCATTTGGCTAGTGTTAGCTTAAATTGTGTTGGACATATTAGGTTAGTATTTGTGATCGTTTTAATGATTTTCTTCTTTTGGAGAACTAAGATCAGAATCTTTTTTTTTTTTTTTTTGCTGCTTTTGAAAGGAGAGGAAAAGGAGAAAAAAGAAAAAAAAAGTGTGTTGAGTAAGTTGAGCCAGGAATCTGTGTTGTATCTTCAAAATATTATTTTGAGTTATTTTAGTCAAAAACATTGTTGAACACCTGCTCCATGCCACCAATATTAGAAAAGAAAGGATGAATGAATCAGTGTTAGTGTATGGATTTTTTTACTATTAATTAATCCCATTCTTTCTGAATGTACATGTAAATCAAAAAAGCATGAACACTGTTAATGCTCTAAATGAATATAGTGTTGATGTAGCTGTTATGTTGCAGAAAATGTAATACAAGGCTTATTTTTATATTAATAAATTGATTAATTACAGGTGGTGGCATGCATCTCTAATCCTAGATCACTCGGGAGGCTTCGGTGGGAGGATTGCTTGAGCCCACAAATTGGAAATTAGCCTGGTCAACATAGTGAGTGTCTGGGGAAAAAAAGTAAAACATATTGAATCTATGAACAAAAACTACCTTTATAATGAAATATTGTAATTGTCAGTGAAAAACTTATGCTTTATGAAATGTTTTGAAAATATTAATTTTAAAGACATTAACAAATGTCTTTAAAATATGAGGATTATTCTAAATTTTTAAAATATTTTAAGCAAGTATCAGCATATTTTACAGTAAAATACACAAAAATAATTAAGTGGGAAAGCTATTGCATTTAAACATTATGAATGCAATAATTTTTTGAAAAAATGAAAAAGTTAGGCACACTAGCTCTGGCATGCTATACTGTTTGTAAATTGTAATGTGCCGATTTGTAAGAATAAGGTTACATACTTGCTTCATGACTTTAGCATCCTAAAACACACCGTTCCCCACTACCATTCATTTTGAGAATATAAAAAGGATGAGAGAGGAGAATAAAAGATGTTTCATGGGTAGGATATCTTTGAAGAAAGCCTCTTTTTCTTCTCATTTCAATTGGATTAGTACCTACCTCTCAAAGATAGTGACTGTGGAACTTTTATTAAAGTACTAGAACTTCTTATATGATTAAAGTACTAGAACTCCTTATATAGATTAAATATGTACAGCACTGAAGATCTTGTGCTAAAGAATTTTAAGAGGACTGAAGACAGACTTGAAAAGTGCTTTAAGTTTGTAGAGTGCTGCCTTGCTGGGATCAATTGTGTTGAACTTCCAAAATTTGAAGCAAACAAATAACAAACTTGCACTTGTACTCAGTAAATTTAAACAAATAAAAAAGAATATATTCTGTAATATGACTCTTGTTTGTATATATTTATTTCAAAAATCTTTAAAAGAGGCAATTTAAATGCTTTCTCAAGTGCAAAAATAAAATAAAATAAAAAGTTGAGTGAGACTTGCAAACGAGTGCACATGACATGTCATAGCAGAGATATAAGTCCCTGATGACCCTGTGGATGGTCATGGTTCCTTCAGGGCTGCCTACAAGGCACCAGAAGAATCTTATATGTAAACCCTTTGAGCCTGAAAAGGGAGCCGAAAGTGGGTGCCAGAAAATAATTAAAACACTCCAGGCTTATAAGAATTAAGAATAGAGGGACCTAACAGGGACCTAGCAGAGACCTAGCAGGAATTTTCTGAAGATCCTTGAAAATATTCCACAAAAAAATCATCTTGAAACACATATCAGCTCCTCAGGGGATGAATCTACCTTAGGATGTCACTGATTTAAATCAGGTTTTCTCCATTACTGCAGAATAATTAGGTGAGTTTCTAACCAAAACCAGGTCCAAGCTACACAAGGAGAGAATATTTGACTTTAAAGAAAGCTCAGAGTTTTTATTCATATTATATTTATTTTGTATTTTTTATTTTTTTGAGTTGGAGTCTCACTCTGTTGCCCAGACTGGAGTGCAGTGGCCACTCCCAGCCACTGAAGGCTCGACCTGCTGGGCTCCAGCCATCCTTCCGCCTCAGCCTCCCAAGTAGCTGGAATTACAGGCGTGTGCTACCACGCCCGGCTAATTTTTTGATTTATTGTGGAGATGAGGTCTCACCAAGTTTCCCAGGCGGGTCTCAAACCCGCGGGCTCAGGCAATCCATTCACCTCAGCCTCCCAAGGCACCACTGAACCCGGCTATTCATATTGTAGGTTGAACATTTTAGTAATAATGTAAGACTTTGTGATCTAAAAAAACCAAGCAAATAATAAGAAAATGTGTAAGTATAGATGATGGTCTATTCAGGAGTCAGATGATTGGGTATATTTACCAAGATTTGTAAGAATAGTGGACTAAATTGTTGTCTTACTAAACCCTTTCCCCATAGTGATTTGTCTGTCACACTGACGTTTCAGGGGGTCAGCCCATAACAGTAGGCCTATAACAGTAATTTTCCCATACCCCACATTCCTATCATAGGGATAAGGGAAAGATAGCGACATGAGTTTAATCTAATTAATGCAGGTTATTTGCCAAACCAAAGAGATTTGCTTAGTGGTGGCCCATTAGTTCAGTTCTAAGGGTATCCATTAGATAATGGAGGGTAAAACGTTTTATATCTCTCTGTATTTGAATAAGAAGGAATCTGTCCTACAATATTTAATACTTTAGGATATGAGGAAAGGAAACACCTGGGAATAACTAAATAAATCTATGTAGAGCACTCATATCATAGAAAATTAGAATCACAAATCCAACTCAACTGACAGGAAGTCTGAGCTTCTATGGGATCAATTCAACTCTTTGCTTGGACTGTTTGAGTTAAATTTTCTCTTACTTGCATCCCAAACACACTTATATACAGTGTGTGTGTGTTTCTGTATGCTTATAGATTATAAATTACTATTAAAATTACTCTTCAGGCAATTATGCATGTCCATTATTTCATTTTACAGATATGCATTAAGAGGATGTTTTAGATAACCGTTTCTTAAAAGAGCAAAAAGGCAATGTGGTTAACAGTCTAGGCATGAAATTGTGTTCCCGAATTTAAATATATTTTCTAACAGCTAGCTTCTGCATATCCTTAGACAAGTCAACAAACTGTTCCCTTATTTGTAAAATAGGACTAATTTCATTATCTTCATTTTGAAATTGTGAGGGTTAAATATGATATATGCACTTGGCCACAATGCCTGGAATTTACAGACAAGCACTTTTAAAGTATTGGTAAAAAAAATAATTGTGATATAGTATCATTGAAAATTTCTTATAAAAAGGAAATATTTACTTTTTTATTAGTTATTTAGCCACTATAATTTTGGTTTCTTCTATTTACATTTCTGCTTTAAGTGCTAAAATGGTGCAAATAAAATCTAAGATATACTGCCTTCAATAAATACATAGTCCATTTGAGGACATTTCATATATATCAATAAAATGATTAAATAGAGATGGGGCTCTCTATATAGAAGTGAAAAAGAGGAATTACATTAAAAAATAAGTAATAACACTAAAAAAAATGAAATGGAAATTGAAGTGTTACATGAATCTCATAGAAGAGTTGAAAATTGACTTAGATAAAATAATATACAATAGAAAGCATTGAATCCTTCTCTCAACATCTCTCTACCTTTTTTTCTTTCTCTCTCTCCAATGCATAAAGAACAAACATATCTTAAATAAAACAGAAAGAGTACTCTGTGTCTCGGTCTCTTTCTCGGCAAGCATATTCTGAAATTTTTTTCAAGAAAATAATGTGAAAAAAAGACTTTGATGCACAGAGATAATAATTAAAGAGAAAGTCATATTTTTCTATCAATAATACAGACTACTCCTTCTTCTGAGAGGCAGATCTATATAGTGAATGCATGCTTAGATGATTCAAATATAGCACAAAACCCACCTTCATTCTTTAACAAACAAAAACAAATGCAAAATTTTGGCCCTCTCATATTTTCTTTCTAAGAGAATAGGTAGCTATGCATTTATTTAAAATGCTAAAAATAAAGGAATAATTTTTGTATCTCTTTTCCAGTATCATCCATCTATATTACCAACAAGATCAGCCCATCAGGCCCCATCTAACATTTGGAGAGCCCAAGCAGCATGTAGAATTGGAGAGCCATAGACAAACATAAACACTTAGATGCTATAAATCAAGTTAGTAGATTGTATGTTTTATACTCATATCTTGAAAAATATACTATAAGAAAAAAGTTTTTGAAAGGAGAAACATAAATTTGTGTTTTTTTTCTGTATGACTACCGGTAAGCAAACTATCAGACAACCAGACTTACTGTCTATATGTTTATTATTTTAGTCACTTCATTTGGAGATGGTAGTTCACATATATAACTTTGTATATCTGTAAAACTTTATATGTATGACTTTTTAGGTCTTATATATTGAAATACTTTCCCAAATTTTTATCTTAGATTTCTTTAAATGTTTTTGTCATTAGAGTTTGGTTGTTAGAGAAGGCTTATTCATTATTTTTAAAAAACAAATTTTGGCAACTATACAAGTGTACTATTGAGATATCCCTTCACGAAAGAATCTGCTGAAAGGAATACAGTCAGTTGACATACTCTATCTGACTCTATCTGTAGTACATTTGGGCTCCATCACCATATTCAAGCCAAAACCGTGCTCTCACATGACAATTCCCTGCCACAGCTGAGCACAGCAGTGATACTAGTGCTGGAACATTGTTGTCTAACAAGGGACACATCGATGTATAATATTTTAAACCAGATCTCCTACTGATATGATCAGATTGTTCTCAGAGATGCTCCACAGTCTGAGACTCTTCCTACCTAACATTCCTTCCTTGCCATTTTCACTGGTGTCAGGCATTTAGATTTGGAGGTTTCACAAACTTCCTCTACTTCCTTTTCCATTTACTTATCATTGGGAATAAGTCAGCCCCCCAAAATCTCTTGATTTTTAATTCTGTCTTGTTTCCTGCTTGCCTAAGTATCTGAAGTGGCACAGTATTAGGAATCATTTTATTTTTTAAAAATTTTAAATTTTATTTTATTATAGACATGTGGCATATAAGTGAGAATTAACTCCATGGTAGGCTGCATGCAGTGGAAGTTTGGGCCTCCAACTGGTCTTCACTTCCCCTGGTCTAGGACCAGGTACTCTTTGTGTTTTTATATGCTCCCTCCATCCTGGCAGTGCCCAGCAATAAAAGTGCTAAAGTGGGGCTTGGGGATTGGATTACTCACTGTCTAGTTGACAAGAAGTACTTGTGAGAAATTGATAGTCCTTGGTGTAGGTTAAAATTGAATTACTAAAAATTTCATGATTATGGGTTTGTGAAAAACTTCTGGTAGAAGGAATGACCGGACAGGTGCAATAGCTAAGGCACTTGCAAGATGAGTGAAACAGTATGCACAAGAAGGCTGAAATGGAAAGGTTATTGCAAAATTGCAGTGAATCTAACAGATACATTAAGTAACTGATCACAGAAACTAAGTCATCAAGTCTCAAAGCCAGGAGGCCTAACTGGTAACTTTCAAAGAGGCCCTTACTCCTACAGTGAGAGAGCACACAGCAGAGGAACATACTAAGGATTTGATAGTAAGTTCATGAACCTTTAAAGATTATCCAGTGTTCAGTCAAGACAA
Organism: Carlito syrichta; assembly: GCF_000164805.1. NCBI lineage: Eukaryota > Metazoa > Chordata > Mammalia > Primates > Tarsiidae > Carlito > Carlito syrichta. Next base: position 313,134 of record NW_007069489.1, read on the forward strand.
GTCTACTATGTCAGGGTTGGATGCTTGACTGGTGAAACCTGGGAATTAGAAATTTTGAATGAGCATATATATCTAGATGACCCCTAAGATCTTGGTTCTGCAAACTATCTTTAAAAAGAATCTCTTTTTCTTGGTCAGTCTAGCTAGGGGTCCATCAATCTTGTTTATCCTTTCAAATGGCCAGCTTTTTAAAATTGATTTTAAAAATTATCCTTCTGTCTTCTATGTCCCATATTTGGACTTTTATTTTGGTGATCTAGAGTCTTCTGTTAAAGTTAGGGTTTTGGCGGTCTTACTTTTCCAGCTTCCTTAGTTGATTTGTTAGGCTGCTAGCTTGAGATTTTTCCATTTTCTTCATGTGTGTTCATAGAAATATGAATTCCCCTCTCAGTACTACCTTCATGGCATCCCAGCGATTTTGGTAAGATGTTTCTTCATTTTCATTTGTTTCCAGGAATGTTTTAATTTCTATTTTGACTTCCTTGTTGACCCAGGAGTTGTTTAGCATAATGCTGTTCAGTGTCCATGTCCTTGTGGGTTTTGGAGGAACTTTGTTGGTGTTGATATTTATTTTTATTTCACTGTGGTCTCAGAAGGTGTATGGCAGTATTTCCATCTAATGAAGTTTGTTTATGCTTGATTTATGGTTAAGGATGTGGTTAATAGAGCACATTCCATGTGGTGATGAGTAGAATATATATTCCATGTTTGTTGAGTGGAATGATCTGTAGGTATCAATTAAGTTCATTTGGCCAAGTGTCACATTGAGGCTCCAATCTCCTTGAAGTTTTGTCCTGATGATCTGTTTAGAGTTGTTAGTGGGGTATTTAAGTCCCCAGCTATGATAGTGTTAGAATCCATTTTTTTTTAGTTTACCTAGAAGCTGCTTTATAAAAGTAGTGCTCCTAGGTTGGGTGCATATATGATTATGATGGATATTTCTTGTTGATGGATTGAACCTTTTGTCATTATGTAGTGACCTCCTTTATCTTTTCTAATTTTTGATAGCTTAAAGGGTATTTGTCTGATATTGAGATTGCAACTCCTGCTTTCTTTTATGTTCCATTTGCCTGGAAATTTGTTTTCCATCATCTTACTTTGAGTCTGTGAATGTCTTTCCTGGTGATAGACACGTGGGAGCTTGTCAAACTGACAAGCTTCTGCCAAGTCAAAGAAATCTTCAAGAGAGCAGGGAGATAGCCCACAGACTGGGAAAAAATATTTGCCAACTGTATATCTGACAAAGGCCTAATATCTAGGATCAACAAGGCACTCAAACATGCCAAAAAGAAAAAGAAAAGACAGCCCCATTACAAATTGGGCAAAATATTTGAATAGACACTTTTCAAAAGAAGACATACAAGCAGACAACAGATACATGAAAAAAATGCTCAGCCTCACTAGTCTTCAAAGGAATGCAAATTAAAACCACACTGGGATACCACCTAACTCCAGTCAGGATGTCCATGATTAATAACTCAAAAAACAACAGATGCTAGAGAGGATGTGGGGAAAAGGGAACACTTCTACATTGTTGGTGGGAGTGTAAACTAGCACAAACCCTTGGAAAACAGTTTGTCACTTCCTAAAAAAATCTAAAAAATCAGCCTTCCATACAATCCCACACTTCCCTACTGGGAATATAACTGGAGGAACTCAAATCACTCTATAAAAAAGATACCTGTACGTGAATTTTTTTTTGAGTTGAAGTCTCACTCTGTCCCCCAGACTGGAGTGCAGTGGCCGCTCCTGGCCACCGCAGCCTCAACTGCTGGGCTACGGCGATCCTTCCGCCTCAGCCTTCCAAGTAGCCGGAATTACAGGCATGTGCTACCACGCCCGGCTGATTTTTTTTATTTATTGTAGAGATGAGGTCTCGCTGCCCAGGCGGGTCTCGAACCCGCGGGCTCAGGCAATCCACCCACCTCAACCTCCCAAAGGTGCGGGATTACAGACTGAGCCACCAAGCCTGGCTTGCACGTGAATTTTTATTGCAGGGTTATTCACAATAGCAAAAACATGGAGCCATCTGTCTGCCCATCAAAAGAGGACTGGAAAAAAAACTGGTGCATATACATGATGGAATATTACACAGTCATAAATGACAAAATTATGAACTTTGCAGTAATTTGAAAGGACGTAGAGTCTGTAATACTCAGTGATCTATTGCAGAAACAAATAACTGAATATCACATGTTCTCATTCATAAGTGGACCTTGAACAATTATTGTAATACTATAAGAAAGGGATTGGCAGTAGTGGGAAACTGCTGGGAGCAGGGGGAGGGCACATATCTTCAACAAGGGTACCTGCATAATGAGCATTTGCATACCTAACCCTGTACTGTACCCCACATCTTTAAAATTAAAAACTAAAAAAAAGGAAAAGAGAAAATTAAAATAAGTAAGAGTCTGCAGACCTAGACTTCCCCTCCCTAAATAAGTGCAGAAGATAACACTAAGGCTGTTCCCCTACAGTCCAATAAGTGTCCTTCAAGGTATCACCTTACCTCCTTTCCTGAATGTCAGGTTGATTACTAGGGTTAAATTGTAGCTAAACATGGCTGGGGGAATGCTTCACCCAAAAAGGTAAGAAACATTACAACTAAAGAAGTTATAAGAATAGCTAGCATGTGGTCATAGAAACCAGAAGAGTTAACTGTGGGATTGGATTTTTAAGGTGCTTGATTAATGTGGAGATGAACATTGCCTTGCAGTGAAGGAAGAGTTGAATGGTGGCATCAAAAAGAAAAGAAAAATTAAATTGTCAAACTCTATTCTTTTTATTTTTTATCATAGATATCTGGGTTACAAGTCAGGTTAGTTACACAAGCAGGCTACATAAGCAGGGCTTGTGGAAATGAAGTCTGGACCTCCAGCTGGCCTTCACTTTCCCTGGTTTGGGACCAGGTATCCTTTGTGATGCTACATACCCCTCCCATTCTCCCTTCTCTGACAACATCCATCAATTGTCAATCCCTCCCTTGTGCTAATGTTGAATTATATTCAGCTCCCACTTATGAGTGAGAACACTCGGTATTCAGTTCTTGGTTTTTGTGAAAGATTACTAAGGATGATGGTCTCTAACTCCTTCCAATTTGCTGCAAATTCCATGATCTTGTTCTTATTTATGGCTGCTTAATACTCCATCGTATATATGTACCGCACTTTCTTTATCTAGTTCACTTTTGGTGGGCAGTGGGGTTGGTTTTTTTTTTTTTTTTTTTTTTTTTTTTGCTGTTATGAGTAATGCCACTATGAACTTGCACGTGCAGGAGTCTTTTTTTGTACAACGATTTATGTTCCTCTGGGTATATTCCCAGGAGGGGTATTGTTGGATCTTATGGAAGGTCAGTAGTGGGACCTCATCAAATTGAAAAGTTTTTGTACAACACAAGAAACCATTATTAGAGTGGGCAGACAGCCCACAGAATGGGAAAAAAAAAATGTTTGGTAGTTATGTATCTGACAAAGACCTAACATTCAGGATCTACAAGGAATTCAAACTAGCTGAAAAGAAAATATACTCTGTCAAAAACTGGGCAAAGGACATGAAAAGACACTTCTCAAAAGAAAATAAATGAGCAGTCAACAGATACATGAAAAAAATGTTAAGCTTCACTAATCATCAGAGAAATGCAGATAAAAACCACGTGAGATATCACCTAACTCCAGTAAGGATGGCCATTATTAATAAATCAAATTCTTATTCAAAGATAGCATAATAATAATAATATACACTGTGTATTACTAAATTTGAAATGAATTCGCATGCATGTGCAATGGTAGAGATAGGAATACTTAGCAGTAGAGTCATGTGTACCTGGCAAATGTAGCCAGCCATACACCAAGAATAAAGTGAATGATCCAGTGGTATTGTGCATTAAGTAGTAGTAACAACCAGATGTGCCAACATCAGTGAACTAAAAAATATGAAAAAGAAGCAGAACTATCTATAGGAGATAGCACAGGTAGGAGAAATACACATGCATTTACAGAGGTGGAGGTGACAGGACACTAAACAGAAGAGAAAGTGAGATAAAGCCTAAGAGCAAGTATCTATCAACTTCTCCGTCTTCTCCGTTAAGTATATGTAATCAACAAGAAGTAATTCCCGAATTCCTACAACGATGGTATTGTCCCCTGTCAGAAAAAAAAATTAAAAAATGATATGGCCACACCTTATCTTTGTCTAATATTCAACTTAATTTCTATTTGTATAAAAACAGTACTTGTCCAGAGATTTATCTAAGGGTATTACATTTGAATACTCTCTTCCTGTTACTTCCCAAACTCTTTCTAGTCATTATTTATCTCCCAAAAACTACATATAATCTGCTTTTTCCATAATCTACCACATTACCAGGCTACATACTACTAGAATATTAGCAGACTTTTGTATGGTTTGTCCATTCTTCTTGAAATACCCTTCAGTTCAATTTTGGGACAATATTCCATGGTCTCCTCAAATATCTTCTCATTCATTTTTCATTGTTCAGACCTTCAAGCACTTGAATCCTCAGGTTATAGTCCTCAAAACTTGCTTTCTTTCTTTTGGTATCCTCACATCTTAGGTGATTGCATTTAGTCTCATGAATTTTAAAAATTCCATCCATATTTTGAAAACTTCCAAATGTTACCACTATTCCTTAGATTTTCCACAAATACCAGGTTTATGACTAATGCCCATTCTTCATCACTTGTATTTCTTATAAATACCTCAAAATTAACAGATCCACAATAAACAACAGGGTTTTCCCGTGTACGTGGATATCTGCAAATTCCCTGTCTGAGCAAACACTCATTCTATCTTATCAGTTTTTCAGATCAAAACACTTATCCTTGATTTCTCTCTTTTCTTATACTCCTTATCTAATTCATTAGAAAAATTTGCAGCAATCTTCCTGGATATATACATAGAATATTATCCATGTATTTCTGAGTAACTCTACAAACCATCACCCCACGCCAAAACATCATCCTCCCAAATTTTAGTAACTGCTTTTCCACTGTACTTTTAGATTTCCCTTGCCTCCACACAGTAGTCAAAATGAGTCTATTACATGTATTTCAGATTATTTTACTTGTCTTCTCAAAAGTACTCACTCATTTGGAATAAACTCCAAAGATCTTACCATACCTTACCCCTTCTGGAATCATGTTTCCCATAACTACCTCCTTGATGTTTTCTCTTAACCCCTATCTTGCTAACTTCATTTCATCTCCCAGGTTTTTTGCCTTATTTTGATTTAGTTAAACCTGTTTTCTTTACTCTTACTGATTCCTCAAGTAAGAATGTTTTGGTTCCAGATATTTTTATGGTGGCTGCCTCAAAATTTTCATCTTTTGTTTACATTGCACCCCTACATAAAATTATATCTACTCTTTCGCTGATATGTATTCATTTCTCCTGCATTAGTCTTAGATTTTATCACCAATTGGAGTATTTGACTTGCATATGTGTTTGATGTGTTCACGTGTGCTAATATACATATAATTAATATATTCTATATTTATATTTGAAACTTATGATTTTTTGTCAGTATTTCTCTGTTAAAAGAAGAATTTAGTTTTATGAGATTGGAGTGTTTCCCTGTTCAGTTTGCAGTTTTAGTATCAAAATCTCGGATGGTGTCTGGTACATTGTAAGTACTTCATAAACGTTATTGATTGTTAATCTATTAGATAATTTTAAAAGGTTGCTTTTTGATATTCAATTTCTGATTAATTTATTATCACCAAGAATTATTAGTTTTTAATTTTAATTTTAGAGTTGTGAGGTACACGTGAGATTTTGCTACATAATAAATTGTGTGCAGGTGAAGTTTGGGTTTCTAGCAAGCCATCTCTGGTAGTATCCGACATTTTAGTACTACTAATCTAAACTTTATTTTATAAGAACAATACCAGTAAAAAAATGACATTAATTATTTTAAGCTATACACTACTAATTTGGAAAAATTACAGTAAAGTGACCTACTGTATTATTTGAATGATAAAGAAATGTTTTTATTAAGTAACATGTTCTATGTTAATAAATAGAACCTCACTATGTGGTCACATCTCAGGTAGAAGTCAGAATCATGTTCAAGAAATACACAAAATGGCTATGTAAAACAGAATTAAAATTTGGGGACAATGTTCCCAAGAGCTAAGTGATTTTTTTTCCAGAGATGAGCTTCAAATTCTTCACTGTCATTTCAACCTAAACGTCTGTCTATATGCCTGTTGGTCTCTCTGTCTCTTTTCTCTTGTCTATTTTTAAAAATTTTCTGGTAATCAAGACTCTACATAATATTTTGGATGATGAAATTTTGCTGCTATAAATACTTTTTTAAAATAATGCAAGATCAACTTTCCATATGACCCAATAATTCCCATTCTGGATACATACCCAGATGAACTCAAATCATTTTATAAAAAAGATACCTGCACATACATATTTATTGCAGTACTATTCACAATAGCAAAACACAGGGAACCAGCTGTGCTGCTCATTGAAAGTGGATTGTATTTTTAAAATGTGGTATATATACATGATTGAATATTACATAGCCTCAAAGAAGGACAAAATTATGAACTTTGCAGCAACTTGGATGAATTTAGAGTCCATCATATTCAGTGGCCTATCACAAAAACAAAGAACTGAATACTGCATGTTCTCACTCATAAGTGGTCTCTGAATATTCATCATAATGCTGCATGAAAAGGATTGGCAATAGTGGGATACTGCCAGGGAAGGGGAGTGGGGACATAACACTAATAAAGTCACCTGATCCCAAACCAGGGGAAATGGGAGGCCCAAACTTCACCTGTATAATGATCACTTATGTACCTAACCCTGAATTCTACACCACGTCTTAAAAACAAACACATAAACAACAGCACAACAACAACAAAACAGAAAAAAAAAAAAACCCTCCAAGGTAAAACTAAAAAAAAAACGAAAGAAACAATAACAATGCATTGCATTATTTGTTTCTAAATGTTCCCTAAATATTTGTTTACTTTAAAATTCATGTTGTGTAATTTTTTAGAACAAGAATTGGCTTATACACTTATTACAGTATTGGAAAGGTAATGGACACACACAGTTGGTTGATTGAAATCCTTGCTTTTTTTGAACACTTGCTGAAATGTCTTTCAGTTGATAATAACTTATACAGTTTATTTGTTATTTAAATGTATGCTTATTTCTTAATACTGTGGTGATATTAACTGAATCTTATGTAATAGAGACTTTAGTTGTAGAATAATTAATGTAAGGTGATTATTTCTGGATCTTCTTGCTGAAACCATGGGAATTCAAGCCACTTTGATATTTCCTCTTTATCCAAGTTCAGTTATTTGTGGGTATGATTGATGATTCATATAGAATTGCAAACATGCCCTGTCAAAATTAGTTTTGCATTCTGTATTCAAAATGTTCATATATCACCAGACCCATTATTATCTTGTATTAAATTAATTAACTTTTAAAATGTAAATACTTAAATTTTGAACTAGACAAATTTTAGTCCTGCCCTGTCAATGAAGGCAATGACAACCCATTAAGTTTCCATTTACTAATTTAAAATGGCAAAGATAAAAAAGAGCTACCTTAGTAATTCTCAGAGTTAGTATGAAAAGGAAAGTTAGTTATATACTATCAGGAAATTATTTTTATCTGTGATGGATCTAGATGAGAAGATACTACATTTTGTCTTATAAATACTTTTCCATGTGGCTTTGAATTATAATTAACTAAAGCTTTTCATTTACTCTGTTCTTTTTCTTTTATACACAAAACCAAAATCACTTAGAAACTCATATTAACATGAAATGTTATTTCATTCTAATAAATTATACTTTTAGATTTTCCTTTTCACAAAGAGTTGAATGCTCAGGATAAAAGACATTTAAGTATCTGAGAATTGTAAATGTGTGTTCATATTTATTTATATTTGCCATTATTTTTGAAAATAAATCTTATAATCCTCCTACTTTGTTCATATGATACAGATACAAGCAATAGTTAGTGATACTATTACATGTACCCTATTATTTATAAATTATAACTGTTTGCCTGAAACTTCACACACACACATATATATATGAAAAATGACTAAAGTAGAAAAATCATAATAGTATAAATATTGAGGAATATATTTATACATCATCTGATTTATTTCACTATTTAAACGCTAATTGCATTATTTATATATATTTAAAATATTACAAATTTATTTTAAAGAAAGATGATACAATTTTTAAAATGTAGACTATCTACTGTGTAACAATGGATGCTGTTGTATATTTTAAAACTTTAGTGAAATTGGTATAGTACATACACTATAAGATTGGAGCAGTGGTAATAATAACAATACCAACAACAATGGCAAATACTGTAGTTAAGGCTTATGTTTTTCCAGGTGCTATTCTAAATGCTCTACATGCATTGAATTATTTTCCCTATAATCAACTTCTGCAATAAGACTGATAAATATCTAATTATATTTTCATTTATTCCTTCCATGTTTATGTTTATTTTTTTATTTTTAATTTTTTTATAATCAATATTTTTTATTATGATTTTGTGGGGTACAGTTAAGGGTTAGGTGTACAATTACGTTTCATTCAGGCACCCTATTGATAAGAGGTGTTTCCCCATCCTCAGACAGATATTTGCGACTGTTAATCCCATCCCCCTCCCCCCCATAGTTTCCCAGTACCGTCAGCCATTTTCTTTTTTTTTTTTTAATAATTAATCAGTATTTTTTATTATGGTTTTGTGGGGTACAGTTAAGGGTTAGGTGTACAATTACGTTTCATTCAGACACCCTGG
>NW_007069490.1:0-728 GCF_000164805.1 Carlito syrichta
CCCACCCATAAACTTGGTAAAAAAGTGCCATAACAAGGCATAACAAGCACTGTGGCTACGTTGCATTTTGCTCAATTTCTGATAACTTCCTCCACTGTTAGCATTCTTTAGTCTTCCTTTTGATGTCAAACTCTGATCCCTGTGATCCACCTTCAGTTTTTTTCTTTCTGAGCTCAACAATAAACCAAACAATTAGCTGGGTTTGATGGCATGAGCCTGTAGTTCCAGCTACTTGAAAGACTGCGGTGGAAGATTCGCCTTAGCCCAGTAGTTCGAGGTTTCACTGTCTGTGACCATCTAGTCTGGGTGACAGAGTTAGACTCTGACTCTAACAATGAAACCAAAAAATAAAAAAAAACCCTTTAAAAATAAAAAATGTATAATGTTGGAAAAATCATGTAGAAAGAGGCATTGTGTATGTTCATACTGCTAGAAGTATAAGTTAGACCTTACATTTGTGAAACACTTTGGTGTTAGCTGTTCATGTGCTAACAGTGCTACAGTATAGAAACTGCATCTTAGGAATACATTTGAAAGAAATCATACTCTATGAAATGAAAAGACATGGACTATAATACTTATGTCATCATAGTTTCATAGCTAAGTACTCTAAACAATACAAATGTTCATCCACAAGTTTGAAAAAACATATTTTGAGTGTCATCAGAAAATGATGAAAAATGAATATTGTACATTAACATGGTTACATGTAGAAAACCCAAATTTTT
>NW_007069491.1:0-813 GCF_000164805.1 Carlito syrichta
ATGAAGACATATATAAATTAGCATTTGGAATCATAGATCAGTATTTCTCTGATGATGATATCGATGAAGATCCCAACCTCATTCCTGAAGCAACATAGGGAGTACAATTTTGACTCAACAGGCAACCTTCAAACAAAAGAATTAATTTTTTTTTTGGGAGTTGGAGGCTCACTCTATCACCCAGACTGTAGTGCAGTGGCATGCTCCCAGCCACTGCAGCCTCAACCTGCTGGGCTCTGGCGATCCTTCGCCTCAGCCTTCCAAATACCTGGAACTACAGGCGCGCGCTACCACGCCCGGCTAATTTTTTGATTTATTGTAGAGATGAGGTCTCGCCAAGTTGCCCAAGCGGGTCTTGAACCCACGGGCTCAGGCAGTCCACTCACCTCAGCCTCCCAAAATGCGGGATTACAGGCTGAGCCACCAAGCCTGGCAAGATTTTAATTTTTAAGTTCAATTGAATGCAGCATCTTTCCCACATACAATATGAAGCACCACCAGGTGGCCACCAAATGATAAGAACAATAACAGCAAGAAAAGGCTCTGAAACACACATGCCTCTTCATTTTGATGCTTCCAAAGCAAGCCATGTCTCAGTTACTTTGCAGCTGCCAAAAGCCACTATCACTTGGACTGTAAATGCTTATGCATGATTTTCTAAACTGTTTTAGAATTCTCCTTAGCAATCTCAACTACCCTATTTTCCCCTGTTCCCTGGTGCGACATGCTGATAATTGCAGTCTCCAGTTCAGATATTCCATAGCGGTGTCATGTCAACTGGCCACTGATACTCCTTTGGAAAACACACCATGG
>NW_007069492.1:0-865 GCF_000164805.1 Carlito syrichta
TCGCTTCCCATTTTCCCTACTCCTTATTGCTTATCTCTCTTGGTATTTAAAAATCATTTTGCATTGTAAAGAAAAAGACTTAAAATGAAGTAACCTAGCAATGTGCACAAAGATCATATTTTTATAAATGCTGCCTATTGTTCCTTTGACAAGGAGTAAGAATCTCCTGTGGACAGGAGCAAATTTTCATGTGCTTTATCTAGATTCAGGAGAATAAAACCTTTCTCCCTCATTGACATTCTCTCTGTGTTTTCAGTCACGGAGACTGATTACTATACAGCAAATTCTGAGCCAGTTCCATAATAATTTTGTTGCCTAGCAACTTGGGGTGATTGTGAAGTAGCATAAAAATGAAAGCAAATAAAATTAGAAAGTTTTCTCTGAACCCAATTACACACAGTTCAGAAGGGCATATTTATTTTCCCTTGGTATTTGTTTTCATTCTGATTTAGAAAATTTCTAATGGTTTGACAATTCTACTATTTGGCCTCTAGGCATGCACTGATTTTTAAAAATAAAGTATAAGTTAATTCCAGTTAGCTTTCTTCTTATGCTGTGAAAAAAAATGTTCCCCTTGTTAAAAGGAATGACAAAACCTATCAACTTCTTTGAGTTTAGGGCTAATAGTGTAATAGGGAGTAGAAGACTCAAAACCCTGCCCTGAATCTGCTACCAACTCAGTAGGGGACAAGAAAGCATGACTCTCCCTTTTCCACTCAGTCATTCACACACCAGCATTCACTGATTGGCATGATGATAAAAGAAAATCATATTCTAGCAGCCAAAGAGTAAATGCCCTTCCTGAGTCCCTTTAAAGGACTTGACCCAGGATACAATGTCTGGCACATAGCAGGCACTCAGCAAA
>NW_007069493.1:0-958 GCF_000164805.1 Carlito syrichta
AAGTTTAGGGTAAGCACTTCTGTTTTTACAGTTTTGCTCATCTTATTCAATTTTATATTGTAATTAATTTCCATATTTGTTTTATTTCTCATTAGACGATTAGTTCTGTGAGATCAGCAACAATACCTTAGATGCAATTATGGAATTTTTTGCAGTATCTGGCATTCAAATAATTTTTCTGGATGAAATAAAATTAAATATAAAGTAGTCTATGATTTTACTTTGGGAATAGTCACATGTGCTGTATTAAGTAGTCCAAAACAAACCTAGACATGATTTCCTTTGACTGGATTATCTACAGCTTCAGTAAATTTTTTCCTTTTAAAATGGTTTCTATCCTGATAAATTATACTCTATTGTGAAGTGTATACTTCATAACCTGTTAAAACAGATGAAACAATGAAATATAACAAAAGTCCATTTAGACATTTATATCATATTCTACATTAAAATAAAATATGTCTAATGTAACTGTAAATGATTTACACATTTTCTAAAATATCTACATATGTTTTATATTTCTCTAACCCACTTCGGTGATGATCTTTATTTTTTTCACTAGAAATTTTTTTTAGTCATTCATAGACACGTAGAAACTGTAAGTTTCAATTTACTGGAAATTAAAAGGAAGCTCTTTCATGGAGGGCGTGTGTAAAAAAATACACAGAAAATCATTAGTCCTGCACAGCACAGATTACTGACAAAGGAAGATATGAGGATTTAAAATTGGATCTAGCTCAATTTTAGAATGTGGGAAAAAGAGAAAATAACATAAACAATTTATGACATTTCTATTATGTTTTGGCAACACACATGGTACTCTATATACATTAGCTCACAGAATCCCAATATATTAGCCATGGTCATGCCCACTTTACAAAGAAAATTGAATTTTTGAAGAAAATTATTTTCTCAAGCACAGCTACTAAGTAGTAGATTCTAATTCCAGTCTATCTGA
>NW_007069494.1:0-1004 GCF_000164805.1 Carlito syrichta
TCCTGCTTTCCTGAGCAGGGAGTTCAAAGCACATTGTGCATATTTAAAACATCTTCTCAGCATCCCCAGGTTAGTACAATAAGTCCTTCTACTTTCTGGAGTGTTCCATCCTCTTTTATCAGCTGACCTTCCTTCTCCCCATTTCCAACTCCTCTCCAGCCACAGCTAACTTTTCTCTACTCATTTATTCCTTTGTCGTTTTCTTTTTTACAATGAATGTATTCTTTAACAGGGTCTGATTTACTGGCCATATTCTGCCAGCTGAGTACTACCAAGTAAAATAGTCAGTCATTGGTTTATGGTGGATAGTTTTAATAGCTAAACTATCCAGTGAAATGTATAAATGACATACAGGTCTGAAAAGAAGGTTCTATCAATATTACCTTTTTTTTTTTAAATTTAGCATAAGATTGTAAACACATATTACTACACACGATATTTTTGGCATCAAATATCATTATGACAAATAACAAGATTTAAAGAAATACAATATTTGAATATAGATTGGCATGGACTTTCCAAAAACTCACTATAATTTATTCCTTCTTGCAATAGGCTGAGGGTCTGTGTCACCCCCAAATTCAGGCATTGAAACCCTACTCTCCAGTTTGATGGCATTTGTAAATGAAGTCTTTAGGAGAGAATTGGGGTTAGATTAGGTTATGAGGGTCGACCCTCAAGATGAGATTAATGAACTTATACAAAGAGAAAAAGAGCTGGGCTCGGTGGCTTAGCCTGTAATCCCGCACCTTTGGGAGGCTGAGGTGAGTGGATTGACTGAGCCCGCAGGTTCGAGACCCACCTGAGCAGCGAGACCTCATCTCTACAATAAATCAAAAAATTAGCCGGGCTTGGTAGCACGCACCTGTAATTCTGGCTATTCGGAAGCCTGAGGCGGAAGGATCGCCGGAGGCCAGCAGGTCGAGGCTGCGGTGCCGGGAGCGGCCACTGCACTCCAGTCTGGGCGACAGAGTGAGACTCCAACTCAGAAAAAAAAGAGAAAA
>NW_007069495.1:0-962 GCF_000164805.1 Carlito syrichta
AATGAGTAAGAGTTCATCAAGGTGGTTGAACAATATATAAAAACCAACTGCATGAACAGCAACAGAAGTTAGGAAATATATTTTTGGAAAGGTACCATTTACAATAGCAACAAAAAAAAGATAATTTTAAAACTCTACCAAAGATGTTTATGGAGAAAAAATTAAAAATTTAAAACTTCACTGAATGCTACTGAACACATAATCAAATGAAGACATACCTTATTCATAAATTGAAAGATTTAATAGCAAAAAGAATTTCTGTCTAAATTAATCTTTAAACTTACTGCAAGGCAAAGAACATGACAAACTAATTCTAAATCTAATATGAAAGAACAAGACTAAAGAACAGCCAAGACCATTCTAGAAAAGAATAAGGTCAAGAAAATCAAGTTATTAAATATGAAGATAATGACAGTCATGAAGACACAGTGATATCAGTGAAGGAAAAAGTATCTTTCAACATCTCAAAACATCCCAATCTCTTTTTCTTTAACTTTTAATTTTTTTATTTTTTAAAAAATGTGGGGTACAATTCAAGGTTAAGTATACAAATGTTCATTATGCTGGTACACTTGGTGATGAGGTGTGCGTCCCCCTTCCTCAGGTAGATTATCACTACCGCCAATCCTGTCTCCCCTCTCTCCCCATGGTTTCCCATTACTGCCAATCCTCTCCCATCTAATTCTAAATCAATAAGGAAATCTCCCCTGTGCTCCACAAAACAACTTCATGTTCTTCTTATGCTTGCAAATTTTCTACATGTAAGATCATGAAGGTAGTGGCCCAAATTCTACCTGAACCCTGTCATTATTCTCCTCAAACACACAGTTCAGTGCCCAAGCTATACTAAATGTTTCCCTACTCAAGATTTACACACTTCTCCACCAGGAGACCATGTAGAACACCAACAGGATTGGCTGTCACATGCAAACAAATGACGACACACAAGTGTCCACAGGCAA
>NW_007069496.1:0-660 GCF_000164805.1 Carlito syrichta
AACTGGAGGGAGTCGAGGACCTGGTCTCCCTTCAGCAGAGGTGAGGCGTTGTCCCCTGCTCCCCTGTGCCCTTCCCACCGGAGGCTAGGAGGTGACAGTAGGGCCGCAGGGAAGTCTAGAGCTGGCCTGGGAGGGGGAGACGGTGCAGACAGGTGTGTGCGTCCATCCCCAAGGTGAGGGGCAGCCGGAGAACTAGAAAGGCAGAGTGTCAGGCAGGGGAGGGGCCCGCCCGTGCCTGTCCTTGCCCTCGGGCCCCCCTGCTCCTAGCTGCAGTTTGTGCCTCGTGTCTCCTGCAGCCACCTGGGGATGCCCCCTGACAAGGACAGCTTTCATCGACTCTCACACGGATACCCGCTAGGTGAGGTGTGCGAAAAAGCAGCCGCTGAAGCCCCCCGGCCACACAGGGAGCACATAGAAGACGCTGCTCTCATCCTGCCTGCCTCGGCCTCCCCGGCTGCTGGGACTGAGTGTCCTCTGCCTCTGGCCTCCAGCCCTCCGCCAGCCCCGATCACCCCAGTCTCTGGTGGTTCACACTCATCCCCAACAGCCGCCCCACCCCCAGAGCCTTTGCCTCCCCTAGAATGTGCCTCACCCAGGCCACGTGAGCTTTCCCTTCCCCCACCACTGCCCCCCAACTCCACCCTCTGTCTGCACCCTCTA
>NW_007069497.1:0-1848 GCF_000164805.1 Carlito syrichta
ACCTCAGCACTATCTCTTGACTACAATATTACCAAAGTGGGATGCCTTTAAAATGTAGTCAATCTTCATTATATGAAGTAGGAAAGAGTTTGGAAACCCTTCAGAAAATATATATTGTGATTTAAATCTTAAGAAAATACATACTTTTTTCATAATGCATAAGGTATACTTTAGAGCCTGAAATAATACTACTGCTTAGTCATTGCTCTCTCATCTTGCCTCCAGTCAGATATTATTGGTATGATGAACTAGATCTGGATTCTCTTCTTGATTTGGGAACTCAGGTGTGTTATTTAACCTTCTCTGTGCCTTAGGTTTTAAAGTACAATCAATATGCCCTTCAAACCTCACGAGATGAGAGTGAAAAGAAATAACGGATATGTAAGCATTCTGCATGACTTATGTTATGCCACACTAGAGTTACTGTTGAGGTTCTGTTTTGCTCTGTTGTCTTCTGTACACATCATTCCATTTCCTTAGGGTGATGTTTTCTGACACACATCTCCAGTGTGAAATTATTTATATGATGTAAGGAAGAGTTTTACAGGAAGAGAAAGTATAGGAGAAAAGAAGGATGTAACTGAATAATCAAAAAAGAAGGAAAAGAGAGGAAGTGAAAAGGAAGAGGAAAGAGAAGGGAATAAGAATGAGAAAGGCAAAAGGTGGAGTAAGAGAACAGGTGGAATGAGAGTGTGAAGATCGAAAAGTAGAGATGGAGAAAAATGATGTGAACCTGTTTCCTTTTTGAGTTGTGGCCCTTTGGCCTATAATCAAAAAAGAAAGAAAAGAAAGGAAGTGAAAAGGAAGAGGAAAGAGAAGGGAATAAGAATGAGAAAGGCAAAAGGTGGAGTTATAATTATTAATTTACAGAATTGTTTCTTTACTATACCTTTAAGCCCAGAGAATTATAAACAATTTACATTCAGTTTACTCTCTGAGAATTAAAAAAAAAAAAAAAAAAAAAAAAAAAAAAAAAAAATTTTGTTCCAGCTCCAGGAGGAGTCAACTCTGGAGGACTGAGACCTAACAGTTTTGGAAAATTGTCTTATTTGCATGTGACTGTAGATACATTTTCTCATGTTATTTTAGCTTCCGCAAAAACTGGAAGAAGCCTACAAGGATGTGGTACAACATTTATTCTTTTGCTTTTCACAGCTAGGTATGCCAGAGCAACTGAAAACCAACAACGGTCCTGCATATACATCTAAATCTTTCCAGCAATTTTACTCCTAATTTAATATTTCTCATTCCACAGAAATTCCCTACAATCCACAAGGTCAAGCCATAGTTGAAAGAGTTCACCAAACTTTAAAAAATCAATTAAGTTATGAGAGGGTGAGTTCAAGTATAGTTCTCCTCACCACATCTTGAATCACACTTTATTTGTTATTAATCATTTAAATTTGGACCTTTCAGGCTATTCAGCTATGACTAGACATTGAGATCCAGAAGAAAGTATAAAACCTCTGATAAAATGAAGTCTTCTTACAGGAAAAGGGGAGAGCCTGCTTTATTTCGTGCTCAAGTCAAACATGTTACTAATCATAATTTTTCTTATAAAGGACATTCCAACTCCCTCCCTATTTGTTTTTATAATAATTCTACTTTTAATAATTACCAGCCTTCTTGCTTAATGTCTACCTTTAAGTCTCTGAGTACAGAAAGCCCTTATCAGGACAGTATCAAGAACGGTTGGCGACTGGAGATGTTAATGCCTGGAGGAACCGCCCCTGGCCGTGCGACTAGAGCTTCATCGCCTCTCAGCGTATCTGCTTGCCCCTTCAATGATTACGGAAAGGACTGGTCACTCATACGGCGAGATGCTGGCTTCCTGAAATGGAGAGACTG
>NW_007069498.1:0-1165 GCF_000164805.1 Carlito syrichta
TCCTCCTATAACCCCACATACTATATTTTGTCTGTCACCCCGAATACACTTATTTTTTAATTCTTTCACTGTATATAGATTTAACCCAGATTTATAACTTCTTTCCATTTACACAATACCAGAAGCATCTCATATAAATGTAAATGGAGAAAAATAGACAACGATGACACATATCACTGTAAGTTTTAAGTATAACCATCAAGTGAACCCTTATTGCTGTCCAGCAATCCTGCTCACTCTCCCTGTACATTTTTTCTCTTAGGCACAATTTCTGCTCTCCTCAATCTGTAAAAATCTACTTCCCAACTTGTGACCCTTCACTTGATTTGCATGTTTCTTAGGTCACTTAAAAAACCATATCAAGCCAGGCTCGGTGGCTTAGCCTGTAATCCCGCACCTTGGGAGGCTGAGGTGAGTGGATTGCCTGAGCCCGTGGGTTCGAGACCTGCCTAGACAGGCGAGACCTCATCTCTACAATAAATCAAAAAATTAGCCAGGCATGGTAGTGCACGCCTGTAGTTCCAGTTCCTTGGAAGGCTGAGGCGGAAGGATCGCCGGAGCCCAGCAGGTCGAGGCTGCGGTAGCTGGGACCGGCCACTGCACTGCAGTCTGGGTGACAGAGTGAGACTCCAACTCAAAAAAAAAAACCAAAAAACATATCAAGCCAAAAATAACCTTTCTCAAAGTCACAGCGACTACTTTTCTTGGCTTCATGCCATACTTGACCTCACATTCTGCTATGGTGGTCAAATTATTCCATTGTTTTCTTAGCAAACCTCTGTTTGCACACTGGATCCTGTCCATTCAAGGATGTGACATCTGCAATGGGCTTCTTCATTTCAAATCAACATCATCAGTATTTCCCTCTCAGCTGAATTGTTGTGACAACATGCAGCAATATCCCCATCCAAAACACTCATAAAATCTTTTGAATTTGAATCCTCTTTTAAAGAAATTATCTGATTTCATTGCTCTCATTTTTATAATACTTCATTGAAGGAATGTTTACTTTTACTCTCCTTACTTCCCCTCTTCTCATGCCCATTTGACTTTACCACAAATTTTTGCTTGGCTAAGTTCAGTAAATCTGCTATGAGTGTGTTAGGATACCAATAATCCCTTTATTGTGAAAGCTGGGGTTGCTTTTATTTCTGATTTTATTTGT
>NW_007069499.1:0-816 GCF_000164805.1 Carlito syrichta
TCATCTTAACTTGAGAAGCAAAGGCATAATGGGCAATCTACTCTTTGTTTCTGTCCCTGTCCTCTCTTCTACTCCCCTGAATGGCTGCAGACTTGATTTGGTCAGAATATATCTTGTCATGTGTTCCCTTTTCTTCAATTCACTACTATCTTTCCTCTTTTGAACCAAAATTGAGCTGGGTGCTATGAGGCAACACAGTCCCACTGACTGGTTCAGTTCCTCTGAATAACAACGTGAGGAAGCTTTCCACAGGAGCAAGGAGGATTTGTTAAGGCTACTAAATGTTACAAAGGACGGTTGGAGATGCGCTCCCGGTGCCAACACCAAGACAAAAGGCAAGGAATGAAATCACCATTAACAGCAAGGGATCCTGATGAAAGAGATGCTGAGATGGTAACCCTTCACTCGATCCACATCCTCCTAGGCAAGTCATGGCCCACTGCATAGGACAGTGTGTATGTGACTTCTACCTTTGAGCCTCTCTCTTCCACACTGAAAGGCACATTTCATAAACTCCTTCAATGTACTGTTGGAGAGCACGAATCTGCTAAACTGTGTTTGTTCACTTTTGAATTCAGGTTTAAATTGTTCACTTTTGAGTACATACTTTTACAAAAAGTGAAAAGTGTTGGAAAAACATGGGAGGAGGAAGACAGGTCAGAAAGAAGAAGATGAAGCATATATCTACGATGTTTTGATATCCCTTAGCTTAGATTCCCCCCATCTCCACAATTGTACAGGGTAGATTGAGATAACTGCTGTTACCTGGCACAGAGTACAACACTTTTATGGAATTACTGCATGTTTTTCATCTGA
>NW_007069500.1:0-873 GCF_000164805.1 Carlito syrichta
TTCGATGTTTTGATATCCCTTAGCTTAGATTCCCCCCATCTCCACAATTGTACAGGGTAGATTGAGATAACTGCTGTTACCTGGCACAGAGTACAACAATTTTTATGGAAATTACTGCATGTTTTTTCATCGGAATATAATTTACACTTGGAAATTTGAATTTCATATTTTGGTTGTCGAAGACTTTGGTTGTCCACCATTTAAGGCAAAGAAACATTCATCATTAATAACTAGCAGGTTTCAGTAAAATGTTCTTAAGGCCATGGTTCCACTCCAGCAAATAACAGTTCACATTTCTCTGTACCGTGGGCTCTGGGCTGAGTTGGAGTCTCACTCTGTGATCCGCACCGGAATGCAGTGGCCTCTCCGGCCACCGCAACCTCGACCTGCTGGGCTCCATTGATCCTTCCGCTTCAGCCTTCCGAGGGCTGGCATTCCAGGCATGTGCGTCCACACCCGGCTGATTTCTTGATTTATTGTAGAGAGGAGGACTCCCCAAGTTGCCCAGGTGGGTCTCGAACCCGCGGGCTTAGGTTGTCCTCTCCCCGCAGCCTCCTCAATCGCAGGATTACAGGCTGAGTCACGGAACCTGGCTATTTTCTGTTATGGTTTGGAGCTGGAGTCTCACTCTGTCGCCCACACTGGAGTGCAGTGGCCGCTCCCGGCCACCGCAGCCTGGACCCGCTGGGCTCCGGCCATCCTTCAACTTCAGCCTTCTAAGTAGCTCTAAATACAGGCGCGTGCTACCACGCCCGGCTAATTTTTGGATGTATTGGAGAGATGATTCTTGCCCGTTTCTCTTTTCTAATGTAATATTTGTGTGCGATCTGCAAACTCCAATTTCGTATCACATTGGAGATTTGTTATCAGAAG
>NW_007069501.1:0-756 GCF_000164805.1 Carlito syrichta
AAAGTACTAAACACAGAAGAAAAGGAAAAAAGAACAACGTTCTTCACAAGAGTACAGGGAAAAGAATAAAATATACATGAACCAACCCCAAAAGCAAAAGAAAGACAAAAAAAAAAAAAGAAAAAACCAAGTGGAAGAACAATAACTCAATAAGAACTCCATGATAGGGATGAACTCTCACATTTCAATAATTAGTCTGAATGTGAATGGACTAAACGCACCACTGAAAAGACATAGAATGACAAAATGGATAAAATATCACCAGGCAACAATATACTGCCTTCAAGAGACCCATCTCACTAGAAAGGACATACACAGACTCAAAGTAAGAGGATGGGAAACAAATTTTCAGGCGAATGGAACACAAAAGAAAGGAGGAGTCGCGATCCTAATTTCAGACAAAATACCATTTAAGCTATCAAAAATTAAAAAAGATACAGAGGGCCACTACATAATGATAAAAGGTTCACTCCATCAACAAGAAATATCTATCCTAAACATATATGCACCCAACATAGGCGCACCAACATTCATAAAGCAACTTCTAGGAAAACTAAAGAAAGACATTGACTCTAACACCATAATAACTGGGGACTTTAATACACCACCCACAACCTTAGACAGATCATCAGACAAAAAATCAGCAAGGAGATCCGGAACCTCAATGAGACTCTCGGTCCAAATGGACTTAATTGATACCTATAGAACACTCCATCCAAAGACCACAGAATACACATTCTACTCATCACCACATGG
>NW_007069502.1:0-898 GCF_000164805.1 Carlito syrichta
CTAACTCCTATCACAGACTTTAAAGATTAGGAAAAGGCTTCTCTTAAAAAAAAATTCCATGAGAGATACAGCTTTCAAACATATTCCATATTAGGATTTATGATTTGTGACATTCAATCAGGCTATATTAATGCATAAGTAATTTACTAGAAATATACCAACAGTTTTGTAAGATACAGCAGTTCTTTCAAACAGGAGTCACAGGCCACATCTAGTAAATTATTGATTTAATATACCACAACGTTCTTCTGTGACCTGCAAAAAGTCATCACTTTTGAATGTTCCTAACTTGCTTTCTGTGAATAATTTATACATTGCACAGTAGTCTTCATTATAGAGTATATTTGATAATAAATTATACATTACACAAATGAAGAAGCAGATGTGAAATTTAAAGTAGTTTAAGACTATGTTGTGTGTATTATAATGTCTTTAAGATTCAAGTAGTAATTCTTCTACACAAATGTTTTGAGATTCTTCTAATTCATTCAGTGGTAAGGTATTTCTAGTTCTTCCTCTTCAGTCCTTCTCCATCCCACACACACAACCCTGCTCAAACCACAGGAAGAAAATCTTTTCATTGGATGACTAGGCTGTAATCTCAGAGTCTGATTTCTCTAGAAATATCACATCTGTTTGCTGCATCACTGTATGCTTAATTTGGGGGGTAAAACAAGAATATATGTAGTATAGTTGGATCACAGTCACATTTTTCTTATACATATCAAATCATAAAAATTCAGGCCACAGTATTTTTAAAAAGTTAACAAATAGGAAAAGAAATAACAAGAAAAAGAAATAAGAAATTAGTCTGTGTGGACGATTTTACTCACTAAATAAGGTATTCCCCAGACTATACTAACATAGATCTGCTACTATAAATCGATAGACATGATTG
>NW_007069503.1:0-1113 GCF_000164805.1 Carlito syrichta
CAAATTACTATTATAAATTTTAAGACAACATGTGAAATTGATTTTCGTAGTAGTCTCCAAATGTGCCCTTCACCCCACCCCTCACCTCCCCACCAGTGAACCATGATTCCCAATGTTTACCCCCCTGCAGAGCTTGGTCTACTTGAACGTGAGTTGATACTGTGACTTACTTCCGATGTGTTGGAGGCAGTGTAAGCATTTGTGTTTTATTTCCAAAGTTAAATCATAAGTAGCTGTGCTTATATCTAGATACCCTGAAATATCAGTTCTAGGAGAAGCCAGCCACCTTGCAAGAGGTCCTGTTACCTTGAAGCCACTGTGCTGTGAAGGAACCTTTCCATGGAGAGAGGTGGATGCTTGGTCAGCCTCTAGTTATGTGTGCCATCCAAATCCAAGCACCAGACATATGAGTGAAGAAGTGGCTTCAGACATTTCAGTCCCAGGGCATACCCTGTAGGGAGGACCCAAGGAGTCAGCCTAACAGCCAGAACTGAACTCCTGTGCAGCCTTCAAATCATCTTCAATTATGTGAAGTCCAGTGATGCAGTTTTGCCTGATGAGACACAAACAACAAGGAGGAGATACGAGTCACTCTCTGTAATCTAATGGAATTTCTGATCCACACAATTGGGAGTATCACTGCTACAGAAATGAATTCAAAAGATGGCCTCTATGTATTGGCTGCTACGTTGTTTATTCTTTACTACAGGATGAGACTTACTAGCTCAAAGCCCACTGGTGCTAAAATCAAATTGTATACATGCAAATTGTTTTTAAAATAGCCCACCAGGGGAAAAAAAATTGCCATTTAGACACTTCCTGACTTGCCTATCCTGAGAAACCTCACCCAATATCTGCCAGCTATAGATAAGTTTTGTGTTTAAAAGATCCCAAGCTCGCCGGGCTCGGTGGCTCAGCCTGCAATCCCAGCGCTTTGGGAGGCTGTGGTGAGTGGACTGCCTGAGCCCACGGGTTCGAGACCCGCCTGGTCAAACGAGACCTCATCTCTACAATAAATCAAAAATCAGCCCGGCGTGGTAGCGCGCGCCTGTAATTCCAGCTACTCCGAAGGCTGAGCTGAGGATCGCCGGAGCCCAGCGGGTCGAGGCTGCG
>NW_007069504.1:0-824 GCF_000164805.1 Carlito syrichta
CTCTAGATATCTAACTGTTACTGAGCAGGGCAAAACGAAATCAACATTTTCCAAATGAAATATATCTCCTTTCCAAGGGGGCAGCTAAGTTTTACTCACCAGCTTTGTTTTCACTGGCTGAAAGATCGACATCTAAGTCTCTAAATGGCATCTCATTTCAGGTGTGCAAAATCAGCATTGCAAAGTTATCACAAACACTGATTTGTACAGCCCACTGTGCAGGCATCAGTAAATGTTTGCAAATATGTGAATGAACGTATAGGCTAAACAAACAACTCCAGCTTGTACTTATATTTTGTTTCAACCTGGGGCACTAATGAGCTTAGTCAATGATGAGGATAAAATAATCAGCATCAGGAAGTGGGGTGTGGATCTTTTCACTTCTTCACAATTTCTAACATCCTCTTACTCGTCCACCAGACACTGCACTGTTGCCATAATGATCACATCCCACCCCCACTTATAAGAGTTTCCTTACTCCCCAAAGCTTATTCTTTATCCCTATTTTCCTGACAGAAACCAGTGCAGACACATATGTGCCTACCTGCATTCCAGAGCTTTCTAAATAAGACCGCCCTGACATGAGTCTCTTCCTTCTCCCATTCTTGTATACCTACCTATATACCTGCTACCTTCACATAGTCAGTCTACCTTCCAAGTACAGTTTGAATGTCCTTCTTCACGAAGTCTTTGGAACCTTGTTGATCTTTTCCAGGATGCATTCATTTGTTTCAATCATTTGTTAATCAAACATCTAGTGCCTACTAGTCTGTGCCCTCAAGAGTTTTATGTTCTAGCAGGAAACATGTTTGAGAGTGCTGAAA
>NW_007069505.1:0-758 GCF_000164805.1 Carlito syrichta
AGAGGGGTGAGAGTGGGCAGTTTGTTACAGTTTTCAGGGGAAATGTTTCTGGCTTCTGTCCATTTAGCAATACGCTGGCTGTGGGTTTATCATAGACAGCACTTGCTATTTTGAAGTATGTTCCTTTGATGCCTAGGGGTTTGAGAATTTTTATCAATAAGGGATGCTGGATTTTATCAAAAGCTTTTTCTGCATCTAATGATATAATCACGTGGTTCTTTTTTTTACACCTGTTGTTGTATTTAACTACCTGTATGGTCTTGCTGATGTAGAACCAGCCCTGCATCCTTGTCCATTGTGTAGAATTCTTTTGGAAATAGCGTCTAGTCCAGGGCTTTTTTTGTATGTAGTTTTCTTATGACAGAGTCAATTTCCTGGGTTGTTGTTGGTCTATTTAGTGTCTCAATTTCTTCTTGTTTCAACCTTGGGAGGCTGTGTGATATCAGAAAGTCCTCCATTTCATTTAGGTTATCAAGTTCATTTCCATATAGGTATGCATAGTAATCTCTAATAATCTTTTGTGTTTCTTCAGGGTCAGTTGTGATTTGATATTTTGCATTTCTGATTGTGTTTATTTGGGTTTTTTCTTGGTCACTTTGGCTAGAGGTTCATCAATCTTTTCTATTATTTCAAAGAACCAGTTTTTTATTTTATTAATTTTTTTCTATGATATTTTTGTCCTCTATGTCCCACTTTTGGGCTTTCAGGTGATTTGGATTCTTCTGCTAACAAGTTAGCATTTTTGTGTTTTTGTCTTT
>NW_007069506.1:0-777 GCF_000164805.1 Carlito syrichta
CAAGTCCCCCCAAAACCCACAAAGACATGGACATTAAACAGCATGATGCTAAACAACTCCTGAGTCAATGATGAAATCAAAACAGAGATCAAAAGATACCTGGAAACAAATGAAAATGAAGAAACATCTTACCAAAATCTCTGGGATGCCCTGAAAGCTGTAATAAGAGGGGAATTTATATCCCTACAAACACACATGAAGAAAATGGAAGGAACAGAAATTCATAACCTAACAAGCCACCTAAAGAAGCTGGAAAAGCAAGACCACAAAAACCCTAATTTCAGCAGAAGAATTCAGATCACCAAAATAAAAGCCCAAATCCAGGACATGGAAGTCAAAAAGATAATACAAAACAATCAATGAAACAAAAAGTTGGTTCTTCGAAAGGATAAACAAGATCGATGGTCCCCTAGCTAAACTGACCAAGAAAAAACGAGAAAAAAACCAAATAAGCACAATCAGAAACACAAAAGATGAAGTCACATCTGACCCTGAAGAAATACAAAAGATCATTAGAGACTACTACGTACACTTGTATGGAAACAAACTTGAAAACCTTAAGGAAATGGAGGAATTTCTGACATCACACAACCTACCTAGGTTGGAACAAGAAGAAATTGAGACCCTAAATAGACCAATAACAATTAAAGAAATCGACTACATAATAAGAAAACTTCCTACCAAAAACACCCCTGGTCCAGAGGGCTTTCCAGCAGAATTCTACAGACATTTAAAGAGGAGCTGATACCAATCCTACTGAAGGTATTCCAAGGCGAT
>NW_007069507.1:0-760 GCF_000164805.1 Carlito syrichta
TTTCCACTCTTTTTTTTTTTTTTTGAGTTGGAGTCTCACTGGGTTGCCCAGACTGGAGTGTAGTGGCCGCTCCCGGCCACCGCAGCCTCGACCTGCTGGGCTCCAGCGATCCTTCCGCCTCAGCCTTCCAAGTACCTGGAACTACAGGCATGAGCTACCATGTTCGGCTAATTTCTGATTTATTGTAAAGATGAGGTCTCACCAAGTTGCCAAGGCGGGTCTCAAACCCTTGGGCTCAGGCAATCCACTCACCTCAGCCTTCCAAAGTGTGGGATTATAGGCTGAGCCACCGAGCCCGGCTAACATTTACATTTTGGCAATAAAGACCTCGGATAAGTGTGCACTTCATTTATAATGTTCTGCTGATGCGGAAACCAACAGATCAAACATTTTATTCCATCTTGAAAATACCTTGGACAATTGTAATTTTAGCACTAAGTTTCATGTTTCCTAACTGGAAAGTTAGTGCTCAGCGAATTTCAATGCCTCTCTCTATTGTCTCATAAGAAGCCAAGAAGGCTGGACTTCAATTCACATGAGGACATGTATTCACTTTGAGTGTCACCATGAAGTCACACTGGTAGTCATTTGCAATTATGTTGAATGATAGAAAGCAGAGACTGGCATCAGGAGACCCAGGTCACAGTCTCTCCTCTGTCTCTAGTCAATCCCTTAACTACTCTAGCTTCAGTTTCTTTATCTATACAATGATAAGTTGGTTTAGATCAAGAGTCAAGTTCAAATACCTACATGGGCAGGG
>NW_007069508.1:0-898 GCF_000164805.1 Carlito syrichta
CACCTATCCGAAAAACGTCTGCACGGGTAAGTGGCCGTCCTAGGATCCAGTGGGCAATGTAGTCTTTTTGTTTTCACGCAGAAGTTATTGAGAGGACAGAAAAGCTCCCACAGTGGGAGGTCCCTGAGGGGTTCCCCACGATGTAGTCTTTCATTACTATGGTCACAGAGACTTGTTGGAGTTTGGTCATAGCACAACCTAATCATATGTCATCACTTTCTCTAGTTTAGACACTTCTGCATGTTTTTCCTATTATTTTCCAGCCGTTGAGCCATTTGTCTCTCAGGATTTGAACATCGCTTCAGTAACATCAAAGTCAGTTTTCTAGAATTTTCGATTATCTAAATTTTTATATGAATGAGGATCCCATATTCTTCTTTCGAAATCTCCATGTTATTTTGGTTTCTAAACATAGGGCTCCAGTGGTCTCTTTTTGTGTGTGTGCATGATTTTCAAGGCTTGTCGGTAAAAAGTATCACATTAATCTGAGACATTGTTGCAGAGTACACCATTATGTCTTAGGTAGAGAAAATCCTCGGGGATGCAGTGGAAATACACTTTGAAAAATAGAAATTGGTTTCAAATACAAGGGAAATATCATTTTATATTTCCTTCCAATAGGCAGGGGAACCTTTGGAGTAGGGCTTGCATATCTATAAGTTTAAATTAACATTCACCAGCAGAAAATACAGCGTGTCACAAGAATATGTACAAAAGTTTTAAGAAAGGAAAAAGATATGTTAAATTATTCTACAGTTTTTCTTCTGACATCGTTAAGATTTATTATGCCTTCTGTCCTTCTGATAGCCACATAGGTACTCTGATCCTCCATGTGAAGTTGACTTAGGATGATACACGTCTGGAATCTCAACACGTTTCAATTTGTGCAGAATAAAAA
>NW_007069509.1:0-769 GCF_000164805.1 Carlito syrichta
CTTAGTCCTGTGGGTTTTGGGTTTTGTACAGGAATTGGATGCCAGTTCCGATTTCCATGAGAGTATTTCCTTCCTTTTCTAAGGTTCTTATGGTTTGAGGTTTTACATTTAGGTCTCTGATCCATTTGGAGTTAACCTTTGTCCATGGGGATAGATAGGGGTCCTGTTTCAATCTTCTGCATGTTGTCAGCCAATTTTCCGAGCACCATTTACTGAATAGGTTTTCCTCTCCCCATTGGTAGGTGGTGGGGGCTTTGTCGAAGATGAGTTGGTTGAGAAATTGAGGTTTTGCTTCTGGAATCTCAATTCTGTTCCATTGATCTATATGCCTGTTCCTGTACCAATACCAAGCTGTTTTGATGATTGTAGCTTTATAGTAAAGTTTGAAATCTGGTATTGTGATACCACCTGCTTTGTTTTTTTTGCTGAAGATTGTTCTGGCTATTCTTGGACGTTCGTGTTTCCATATGAATTGCTGTGTTGTTTTTTCTAGGTCTGAGACGAATGTTGTTGGTAATTTAATGGGTATTGCATTGAATTTGTAGATTGCCTTAGGTAAGATGGACATCTTCACAATGTTGATTCTTCCGATCCATGAGCATGGGATATTTTTCCACTTGTTTGTGTCAGCTTTGATTTCTTTGAGCAGTGTTTTGTAATTTTCATTGTAAAGGTCTTTCACGTCTCTGGTTAGGAAGATGCCAAGGTATTTCATTTTTTTGTGGCTATTGTGAATGGAACTGTGTTTTTTATTTGGGTTTCTTTTATT
>NW_007069510.1:0-751 GCF_000164805.1 Carlito syrichta
TTTCATATCTGACCTAGCCTCTCCTAATCTTGTCCATAGAGTTCCTACCTGATTTGTTCACAATAGTGAAATCCCCAGGGTGTTCAAGCAGGACTGAATGAAACTGGTCCATGAAAGAGAAGAGAAAGTCTGCATTAGGAATAGAGATACTCTAAGGTCACTTCCAAATCTAATGATTCTATGCCAGCGGGGAGTTTTATTTATCTCTCCTACTTCATGATCTGTTTATCATGGTGGCACCAAAGTTATTTTAAAGGAAGAGTAAATTGTAGAAGGGGAAAAAAGTCTTTTAGATCATTTAGAATCCTCCTCTGGTCTCAGAATAGGAATGATCCCAGATATTATTACACCACCCAGATATATAATTGTCTGGAGAAACCACAGAATTTAATCAGAGATGACACCAGGAAAACTCACCTCTCCTTAGCAAATGTTCCAAGTTCATTCATGATGAGGTAGTGAGGTGTGGCACACAAAAACAGAACGTGCCCTGAAGCCAGATAGACTTGGTTTGATTAAGCCAATTATTGTATCTTGAGAAAGTGGGCTAGTTTTTCTCAAGCAACAACTTACTATAAAACATAGACTGTCTATAGAGCCTGCAATATGACATCAAATTGTCCTTCCCTCACTCCCACCTAGAGGGAACTCCTAACGTTTTCAGATGTACCATAGAGAGCTCTCCCAGGACCATGCATGAATTTCATGCTCTGAGGTCCAGCTTGTTTGGTTCAGCTTCAGGACGGAATTT
>NW_007069511.1:0-766 GCF_000164805.1 Carlito syrichta
GTGTGAAGTGAGCCTTCTCGCTCTTTAGACATTTTTCAGCTAGGCTAAGTGATTCTCTTACAGGACCTTATAGAAAATCATGGAGTGGTACCATTATTTCCAGTCATGGACTCATTGATTCCAAACCACATAACAAGAAAGAGTATTTCTGTCGGAGCTCTTCTGTCGGTGACCAGCACTGACCAAGGGTGGGTTAGGACCCGCACCAGAGAATCTGGACAGCGAGAAGAAACTACTTGGAGGCAGTTCTTCTGGGAACAGTCTGATCAGGACTGGAGCCGATTTTATTCAAACCTTTTCCAACTTATATACCATTTTCCATACCCTCCAGCAATGTGATAATCACTCACTGGGGGCGTACAAGTTTCATGCTTTACAAACTATGCATCACAAGACCACCACGAGATCTGCAATTTCCAAGCAGACAATTCGAATTCCATGATGCCTGCTGTGCTTACATTAAGGTCACAGGTGCACAATTTCAATACAAATCGTTCAAAGTGTTTTCCATAATGTTCAATGAATCATTCATATTATACTCTTTGTTCTATACCCTGATTAATACAAAAAGCTTTCCTGAGTTAACTCTAGGTTCAATCCAAGTTCACTGACTCCCAATATTTTTAACGATTAATATTATCAACTTAACACTATACTATAATCTATAAGTTTAGTTAAATGACTTAACTGTCAGTTATACTATTAACCTATTATGATTGAACATAATGCCTTATAACTCAGTTAAAACTTATTCTTAAACTACAAA
>NW_007069512.1:0-1033 GCF_000164805.1 Carlito syrichta
GGTGATTTCATTCCTTGCCTTTTGTCTTGGTGTTGGCACCGGGAGCGCATCTCCAACCGTCCTTTGTAACATTTAGTAGCCTTAACAAATCCTCCTTGCTCCTGTGGAAAGCTTCCTCACGTTGTTATTCAGAGGAACTGAACCAGTCAGTGGGACTGTGTTGCCTCATAGCACCCAGCTCAATTTTGGTTCAAAAGAGGAAAGATAGTAGTGAATTGAAGAATAGGGAACACATGACAAGGTATATTCTGACCAAATCAAGTCTGCAGCCATTCAGGGGAGTAGAAGAGAGGACAGGGACAGAAACAAAGAGTAGATTGCCCATTATGCCTTTGCTTCTAAAGTTAAGATGCTGGACTCTAGCATCCAGTGGCTGTGGAAGAAAAACTTGACCAATCACAGGTCCCAGTTATGAGTATGCTGTAGGAGGATAAAGAAGACTGTTTTCTGATGCTTTAGCATCAGCTTAAGAGCTACTTGGCTTTAGCCAAAAGACTTTTCAGTCTTAGATGGAAAACTGAATTCAGACTACTAGAACCTAGCTGGGAGAGAAGGAGGCCAATCCAGGAGTAAAGGCCTCAGGAAGAGGATAGAGCCAGGTCATGTATATGGCCAGTTCTCCAGGTGATAACTAGTCGTGGGTCTTATCATTTTCAGGCACAACTTGGAATGATTTGTCAGTTAACCTGTGAGCCCGACACGGTGGCGTGCATCTCAAATACCTTCCAGCTACAAGGAAGGGTGAGTCGGGGGCATAGCCTGAGTCCACCAGTTGGAGTCTGCGATGCCCATGAGCACCTCACTGCACTCTAGCCTGGGCGACAAGAGTGAGAATTCACACAAAAAAAGAAACAAGATGCCTACAACTCCTCGTACCCTGTTTCTATGGTAAATACCACAAGGCCTGATCTTGACTGCAAATGGTATGCTCTAGAACTGCTCAAACTCTGAGGAAACTGAAACCCTTTCCCCCTCCTGTCTGTGCCGAGACCTCTTGGAAAGCTGCTGACTCAGTCTCGATCCCTCAGTCCTC
>NW_007069513.1:0-1363 GCF_000164805.1 Carlito syrichta
CCCTTGCTTCTACATGTTTACATAGGCTGAATCCTAGTTGTAAAATACAGCATCTCTTCATTCCCCACAGCTCGCTTAGTTTCTTCTTATTTATAATTTTAAGATATGCATCAATTTCACAAGGAAGCCTTCCCTGATCTCTTGTCATAACTAGGTCAGATGCTTCTCTGTGCTGTGCTCACAGTACTGTTTTTATTTCTAGCCATGGAGCTTACCTGTCTGTATCTCAGCAAATTGTAAATTCTCTAAGGGTAAGGATCATGTTTCCATTCCTAATGTTTAATGCAGAATCAGGTATTTGGTACTTTTGAATGACAGAAATAAATAAATCATGTGATCTCTTTTTTTGGAATAATTGGTGAGCTAGTGATTCAGTCCAAATATATTTCCTCTCAGAGTTTTATATTATAATTACCTATCAATTGCATGCATGCTCATTGTATGCTATAACAATGGAAAAGTTCAAGAAAATTGCATTGATACTGTGGCCAGTACTCTCAAATTTAATGATTTACCACCCAAAGTTCCAAGTTCCTACAATATCTAGGGATTTACATTCATAAGATAAATCTTTAACAAGGATATATAGTTGTTAGTTTAGAATAGGGTGGATATGGGCAGATGACACAGAGTTTTATAAAGTCTGTGGCATTTATTCTGATTTGGGAAGCCATTGATGGATTTTGAGTAAATGCATGATATAATCTGAATTATGCTTTAAAGATTGCTCCACTGTGTTCAGAAGATACTGTTTAGGGAATGGGGGAAGGAGATAAACTAGTTAGAAGAGAGGCTAAGAGGTAAGACATGGCTTGTGCCCTGGATTAGGGTATGCCAAGAGATAAAATATATCAAGGCAATGTGATTAAGTGAGATAATAAATCTTAAGGTAAAAATACATAATCTGTCACTATTTGTGTCTTATTACCATTACATAATATTCAGTCAGATTATGAATAAGAATGATGTATAACTTCTGCTGTAATCCAGTATATCTATGGATAACTAAACAACCCAGAATTTCAACAGATACTTTTTGAAGTATGAAAAATAAAAATGAAAGAAATTATTTTTTAAACACATTTTTTAAAAATTGACAAAGTGAATTGTAGGTACAGATATGCTGTTCTGCTATCGTTTAATATATGTGACATTCTCATGAGATACACTGCAGGGTATCTCATCACTGAGCAGAACTTACCACAGGATGCAATCATTTTGAATCCACTTCTGACAAATATAATCTTTCAGTTTCCAATTTAGACTATTAAAAAAACATTTTCTTCAGATTAAAAATGTACACTTGCCGGGCTCGGTGGCTCAGCCTGTAATCCCGTGCCTTTGGGAAGCTGAGGTGAGTGGA
>NW_007069513.1:3270-5415 GCF_000164805.1 Carlito syrichta
TGGGGGGGGTCTTTCCCCCCAACTATACCATAAATTATTAACTATGGTCATACAATTGTCTTCAACGTTTTCTAATAGCTTAGGAAATTCATTAAACAAACTTTAGTTGATTTCTATAATACTTTGGTATTTAATTAAAGTTGCAATGATATCTAACTTAATTGATGGTAAAAGTTATTATGTCAGTGAAATTTAAAAACACTTATCTCTTGTTTAATTTTCAGGAGTGAATGAATGCCTATATTCATATAATAACATAGAGAAATTATATTTAATTAATATTAAATTGACAGAAATATACTATTTCAACCAAAACATAACACACAATGCATGTTTTCCAGCACTTTGCTTCTTTTGGAACATTGTGTAGAAAATCACAACTTCCATATTTTAAAATGCCAGTGTTTGTCAGGAAATTTATCAGGCCTTTTGCATGTATTGTGTTTATAAATTGAATCTTCATAATGACCCACTAAATGAATAACTATTAATCTAGTTTTAGAGATTTAAAAGTCAAGACTCAGCTTGCTTCAGATTATAGATGTCAGAGGATTTGAACTCAAGTTTGCTCTATCCTCTAAATTGTCTGTAGGTATGATTATTCAACCAACATTAAATATACTTAATTTGGCTATAATTGATTTTATGAAACATTTTTGGCTCAGAAGAGCTCATTTGCTTATATTATGGCACGTTGCATGCCTAAGTGAACACTTCTATGACCTACCAGTATAGAAAACAATTAGAAAGGCACAGGATTACTTTGGCAGATACATTCTTAGCGACTGTATTCTGTCCTCTAGTGCACCTGACTTTCTCACCTGTCATTGAAAGCCATCTGTTGGGTCAGTTATCCCTGTGACTAGCACCTATCCTATTGTTCTATAGTTTTATTTTCCTTTGCTATTCCTCCACCAGGACTTTTGATTATTTTGCATTTGGCTCCTAGACATTTAATTCTAAATTTGGGAATTTTCCATAGTTTCCAAATGATTACTGATAATACATTTTTCAAAGTGGTTTCCTAAGTATAGTATATTTTTCTTGCTAAAAGCAGACCTTTCTTTTTTGTTTGCTTGTTTGTTTTTTTGGGTTTTTTTGAGTTGGAGTCTCACTCTGTTGCCCAGGCTGGAGTGCAGTGGCCACTCCCGGCCACCGCAGCCTCAACCTGCTGGGCTCCAGCACAGCCTTCCAAGTAGCTGGAACTACAGGAAAGCACTACCAAGCCTGGCTCATTTTTTGATTTATTGTAGAGATGAGGTCTCGCCAAGTTACCCAGGCGGGTCTCGAACCTGCGGACTCAGGCAATCCACTCACCTCAGTCTCCCAAAGGCGTGGGATTACAGGCTGAACCACCGGACCCGGCCAGGCTTTTCTTTTGTATGACTAAATTCTAAGACAACATGATCTCTCTCTTATATTTCCTATAAACTTCCATGTCATCATTTTTCTCATTGAAAGGATTAAACTGAAAGTTGCTATAATTTTTTTAAAAATTCCCCTTATCTTCTGATAGACGAAACCATCAATGGAAAGTCAAAAACTAAATAGCTGATCAATTAATAAATGTCCACTATTTCTTTGTTTGTTGTTTCAACTTTTTGAAGTAAATAATTCCAGTTATCTACATTTTAAAGATGAGATAAAATAAGCCTAAGCGAGCATAAGTGACTTGTATAAGTTAGAAGTCATGCGTGTATACTTTTAATAAGTTAATACATTCTACAACTAGGAAAAATACCATATGTATCAGATACCCAAAGTTGCTGTTTTTAATTCAAATTTATAGTAAGAAATGCACTTTATATCATGACCCAATGCAAACACACACTTATTCACTTATATATTTATCTCTGTATATATAACTTTATAGTATGTTTTATTCCTTATGTTTATTTTTACTTTAATTCCATGTAATTCAATTATATGTCTATTATAAAAATGCGGGTCATGACCTAATGAATTGATTTCATGACTCACTGATGGTGACCAATAGTTTGGAAAATCTGCTGTGCATGATATCATCTCTATGTCAATTTTGTACAATGCATTATGATCATCCAACTGACTAGAGAGTCTGTGATTACCTTCTGCAATGATATCACGGTTTCTCTGTCCTCCTGGAAGTGTTCTTTGTCACTGTTT
>NW_007069514.1:0-915 GCF_000164805.1 Carlito syrichta
ATTCACAAAACCAATCATCTTATCCACTTGATTATTAAAGCCATCCTCTGTAAATGTTATCCTTTGATGGGCATTCACATGAGATACAAGTATTCTCACTTTTTGTTCATTCAGAGAGATCAATCCTCATACCTCTTCTACAGATTTTCTTGTCACCAATATTCTAATTATGAATTTTCTATGTCCCTGGTCATCCAGCCAAACCGTCGGTCGCTGACCATGAATTGGTAGATAACTTCATGTCTGGCCATTTCTTCTTATAAATGACATAAGGAATCAGATACACTGCTCAAAGCTTTTCCCATTGGAATATTTTTCTTCACCATGGTCCTTCAGAGATATCCAGAAAGGGCTGTAGTGCTTTCAGCAGAGCCTATGATCAGGACTATCTTTAAACCAGGCCTGAGTTGTCTCCTTCTCTTTTGTCTGCTCATGGTAAATTTTTCATGAGACCATAAGTGAAAACTAGAAAAGAAAAAGTAGCAGTAGACTATGGGCATTTGAGACACTTTTTCATGAAATTTACTTGTGTTTTGGGAGTCAACTTAGGCCCAATTCTATATACTTAATTTCTATGTAATGATAGAGTATTTCTGTGAATGTCCAATTTTATGGCTTTATATGTTTGATAACAACATCAATGGGTCTGTCAAGTCACCTGATAACTTTGTGGACAATGTGAAGCATCCAGTCTCTATTAAAACTCAGTAGAAGCTTAAAGTTGTTTCTCAAAAGAAGAGTAGTTATCTGGAGAGGATGGAAGCACTTAGTTTCTGCCTGTGCTGTGATTTACCTCTAATATAGAAATCTGCTGAAAGCTCCAGATTGTATCTCTCTATTTGCCATAGACACTTCAAGTATCTGCTAGAATGCATGACCCAAGTGTCAGCCCAGCTTGTACAGCAGCCCTGGGTC
>NW_007069514.1:2739-3790 GCF_000164805.1 Carlito syrichta
GTCACAACTCTGCTTTGGAGGATATTTATAGATTCATCCTAAAAATATTTACTACTAGGCCCTATATTAGTTTCCAGAGCAGACCTGGTCCTGTTCTCCTGAGCTTATACAGATAGCTAGGTGGTAACATTAAAATGCGATGGGTGTTATGGTAAAGAAATTACAGGGCACTATGAGAACATATGTCAAGGGAACAAGCATAACCTTGTCTCAAGTTCATGGAAGCTTTTCATAGACAATGTATTTTAAGTTGTGACAAAAATGAGTATGAAGAAACAAAACACAAGAGATCATGGAGAGTGTTGCAAGCCAAGGAAACAACATGCAGAGAAGTCTAGAGGCAAGATGAAGTCAAAGTTTTATAAAGAACTGAACTCATATAAATAGACAGTCAAGAAATGAGTACAGACTACAAAGGCATAATCAACTGTGTCAAGGAGTTAAGGAGATTTGGAATGATTGAGGTAAGCAGGAAAGTGACAGCAATCAATTTTTATTTTCAGAAAATTACTTTATTTGCTCAATGGAGAATAGATTGGAGAGAATAAGAGCCTGGGACAGAGAAAATGGCCACCTGATTTGGGGTGGTAGAAGTGTGGATGGGAAAAATAGATTTGTTTGAGAGATTTGTGATAGACCTGACATATTTCACTGTGCAGAGTAGAAGACAGAGACAAACCAAGATTTCTGGCTTGTGCAACTTAACAGATGAGAGTCATTTTGAGACAGAGAACACTAGGGAAGAGCTACAATTTTGAGACAAATATATAAATTCAGTTTCATACAGGTTGAATTTGACATACTAGCAAGAAGTTTAGTTGAAAATGTCAAGTGGGTAGGTGGATACATGTCCCACCAATCTAGTACAGCCTAGTAAGAGGTTTGGGTTAGATCTTTAGGTCTGGAAATCATCATTTATTCAGACTTTCATTAAAAATATTTTCTAATTTTTTATTATAATTCAAGTTCTGGGCATCTTTAGCACATAAAAGTAACCGAAGACACGGAAGGAGGAAAAGTGGCAGAGACAATGACATGGGGTAAGGTGAAC
>NW_007069515.1:0-459 GCF_000164805.1 Carlito syrichta
TCTGGGTGTGGTGTTGCACTCGGAAGGCTGAGGTGGAAGGATCACCCAGCAGGTCGAAGCTGTGGTGGCCATGAGCATGCCACTGCATTCCAGCCTGGGTGACAGAGTGAGACTACAACAAAAAAGAGAGAGAGGAGAAGAAGAGAAGAGGAGAGGAGAGGAGAGGAGAGAGAGAGAGAAAGAGAAAGAGAGAGAGAAAGAGAGAGAGAGAGAGAGAGAGAGAGAGAAAGAAAGAGAGAGAAAGAGAGAGAAAGAAAGAAAGAAAGAAAGAAAGAAAGAAAGAAAGAAAGAAAGAAAGAGAGAAAGAAAGAAAGAAAGAAAGAATGAATTAAAACAAAAGAAAAGAAAAGAAACCGAGCTCGGTGACTCAGCCTATAATCCCGTGCCTTTGGAATGCTGAGGTGAATGGATTGCCTGATCCCGCGGCCACTGCACTCCAGTCTGGGTGAGAGAGACTCC
>NW_007069516.1:0-758 GCF_000164805.1 Carlito syrichta
AAATCGACTACATAATAAGAAAACTTCCTACAAAAAACAGCCCTGGTCCAGATGACTTTCCAGCAGAATTCTACAAGACATTCAAGGAGGAGCTGATACCAATCCTACTGAAGGTATTCCAGGCGATTGAAAAAGATGGAACTCTCCCCAGATCATTTTATGAAGCCAGCATCACATTGATACCAAAGCCAGGTAAAGATCCAACAAAGAAAGAGAACTACAGGCCAATATCTTTGATGAACATAGATGCTAACATTCTCAACAAAATACTAGCAAACCGGATTCAGCAATACATCTCAAAAATCATCCACCATGACCAAGTAGGCTTCATTCCTGGCATGCAAGGCTGGTTCAACATTCGTAAAATCATAAATGTAATTAAATACATCAACAGATGTCAAAACAAAAACCACATGATCATATCATTAGATGCAGAAAAAGCTTTTGATAAAATCCAGCACCCCTTCTTGATAAAAAACCCTTGAACATCTAGGCATACGGGAAACATACCTCAAAATAGTAAAAGCCATCTACGAGAAACCCACAGCCAGCATACTCCTAAATGGACAAAAATTGGAACCAATTCCCCTGAAAACTGGAACTAGACAAGGATGCCCACTCTCTCCCCTCCTATTCAACATAGTATTGGAAGTCCTGTCTAGAGCAATCAGAGAAGAGGAGCAATCAGAGGTATTCAATAGAAAGAGAAGTCAAGTTATCTCTCTATGCAGATGATATGATGTGTACCTTGAAACCCA
>NW_007069517.1:0-848 GCF_000164805.1 Carlito syrichta
CATCGCACTGCCTAACACGTGTGACCTGTGAAAGTTTCCAAATGCATGATGAATGTGTGTTCAAGTTTTCTGGAAAGATGGGTCCTTTTTTTACTTCTCTCCTCCTACATCAGTCTGTTTTGTTCTGGACATGTTTTCTCCTATAGCCCAGGGAGAAAACTTTCATTTCCCCTTTATGTGACTGCCTGAGATCATTTACTATGATCCATCAATTCTATCTCAAAGGTCTTTGAGATCCAGTCTGATCTCTCCATCCAAGTCCTTAAGGTTACCAACCTGAATGATTACCAGGTTCTCCGAGTAATCATCATTTTCCTCATACTTTTATTCTCTGGTGCACTAGTCACATTCGTTTTATTACCTTGCTTAAGTATCTTTGGCTTCTTCTTCACTGTAGAGAGAAGAGCTCTATCTCCTTACACATCACATGTCAACGTTTATGACTGAAATGCATCAACTGTGACTTGAAGGACTTGAGCACCTGTGGATTGTTCTCTTCATCTCACAGAAAGTCTCTTTGAATGCACTCTAGTATTTTCTTCAGAAGAGAAGCATGTTCCCAGTGAAATGTGGGTCCTGGCATCCACCTGACTCTGTCATGTATTACTATTGACTGCTTCTACTTTCCAACTCACAGTTCTCGGGCCAGAATTGTTTTCTCTTTCTAAGCCCGCCTTTTATTTCTTGGTCTTCAAAATTCAGGCAGAAAGCTCATATACTATCCTAGCATCCTAAAACATCAGAATCTCTTGAAAACATGTTAAAATTCCTGGAACTTGTCCAGAGATATTCTGATTCACGAGGCATGGGAATAAGTCCAACATTTGAATTTTAAATAAGCATGTGAG
>NW_007069518.1:0-976 GCF_000164805.1 Carlito syrichta
AAAGACAAAACAGTCAATTAAAAATTATGAATCGTTTTCTATTTTTAGCAGCTACCAAAGATTCAGCTTTGTTTTACAGTAACCTTAACAGTTTACAGTATGTAATTTTATTATGCAAAAGAATTTACAATGTGCAAATTATTCACACAAATGTTCTTTAGCTAATAACCCCCTACTTAATTTTAATACAACATGATTTATCACATTTCAATTTACTGAAAACCTTCAGTAATTCTGCTGTGGCATAAAAGGATTTGGGTCTGCTTTCTTTAAACAATGAGGTGAATTTGCCATTAAAAGTATTTCCCCCACAAAGGTCACCTTGAACTACCTACAAGGAAAGAAGGAACAAAAACCAACAAACTGATGTTCAGTTTCTGTGTGAATGTATCTAAACGTCAGGCAAATAAACCAGCCATCTTACTAAGCATCTTACTTGTTAGATTTATTTTCAGGAGCCATTGCGACTAAACAAAATTTATGAGGAATAAAAAAAGTACAAGGAAACTCAGGTAACAAGTTAATCCACTGGACAATTATCTTAAAAGCAGCATTTCCTATAGAACAAGATAAAGAAACTATCAAAAAGCACTTCTCAAAGTATCATTTTTGCATGTCAAAAAAAGAATTAACTTAGAATAAATATATAATTAACAGTATATTCTGTGCTAAACCTGAATATATTTACCTGTTAAATATATAATTAGCCTAATCCCAAACATTTGGGAGGCTGAGGTGAGTGGACTGCCTGATCCCGTGGGTTTGAGACCCACCTGGGCAACTTGGCAAGACCTCATCTCTACAATAAATCCAAAATCAGCTGGGCGTGGTAGTGTGCACCTGTCATTCCAGCTACTTGGAAGGCTGAGGCGGAAGGATCACCGGAGCCCAGCAGGTAGAGGCTGCGGTGGCTGGGAGTGGCTACTGCACTCCAGTCTGGGAAAGAGTGAGACTCCAACTCAACAAATAAATAAAT
>NW_007069519.1:0-1144 GCF_000164805.1 Carlito syrichta
TAATGTAATACAAAGAGCCATGACCATAGAAAAATGCAGTGACATACCCTATCACTAATTATTTTGAAATTGGGTGGAATCATTCTGAAGAATAAAGTATTACGTGTATGCAAATAGCTGAACAGCTGATCCTTAAGTATTTTTAATATTGGAATTTCCAGGTTTGGAATTCATGAAAGTTAGACTGCTGTCCTTATTAACAAACTGCGAAAAAAAATGGCGTTAAGACTTAAAGATTTTCTGTTACCTTTCCAACTTCTTACATCTCTAGTGATTGTTTAGGTCCATAATTTTATTGTTAAGCACCGAAGGAAATGTCACTGTGACCCACACTTTCATTATGTTGATTTGAGTTGAGTGTCTAAAAATGAAAAGTTCACCCCTGCTCGATTATTTATCTAAGTTACTTCCTGAATGTAATAGTAATATGTCAATAGTACTCTGGGTTTTTTCAATGCATTGTGTCATTTGATCCTCAAAACAACAGATAAACGAATATCTTTCCCTCAACTGCAGAAATGAGACACTGTAGCTTAAAAACATGCAAATGTGTTCAAGGTACATTACTAAATCTGTTTGAAGAACTCCTCTCGTCTATAGACCGTAATCTCATGTTGTTGATATTTTGCCTCTCTGCCTGCTTAAAATAAATATTCATGTCTAAGAAATGAACACTTGCATCTAATGAAAAGTCAAAATAATATTCACAGCATAATTATTTGCTATTTCGTTTACTATTTTATATCCAGTGACAGTTTTAACACGTACACTGCGGCACAATTACCTGGGATAAAATAACTCTAACCAAATTGAAAAATTACCATAACTACTCTGCCAATACGTGTAGTTCAAATGAAGACAACTGGGCTACCATTGATTCTTTTGGGTTGATGATATCTTCTGTGTTTTTTCCTATCAAATAAAAATTAAAACAGGAAAATTAAACTGTTGACAAAAAAGAGGCTGCCTTAGAAATTTCCAATTATATCAATAGAGATATATCCTGATTAGATAAAAATATAAGATCACATGAAAGTTAGTACTTTAAAGATTATTAATATATACTGAAGGACTACAGAGCTGTATTTAAATTCCTTCAGGATGATGTTATTTATCCAAAAAATTCTACTGGCCGATATGGCAA
>NW_007069520.1:0-742 GCF_000164805.1 Carlito syrichta
TAGGATTCCTAAATCCAAGGGCCGCGGGCTCGGTCAAACGTTTACAAACTTTGTTCCTGTGTCCCTCGCCAGCGCTGCTTGCCCGGGGCGCCTTCCACCCAGCGTGCAAAACGTGACTCCCCAAGCCAAGAAAACAGTGGGAGTGAGGGTGGGGAGAAGACAGGTTGAATCCCAGAGGCAGAAAGGCCCATCCGGAGAGGCCCAGGAATTCTGTTATCTTCCAGGACTCCGGGATTGCCAAGGCTGCCAGAGCCTTTAAGAGCCTGTCCTGAGCCTCTGGGCCCAGCTCCAAGCCCTGTCGATTTCCCGCCCCCCGCCCCCACCAATCGATCAAATGTGTGAGCCATCGGCTATTAACTTTTCTCAAGACCCTACTAACTCACTTATAATCTCACCCAATACACGCTGTGTGTCTCTGAGTCGCTGTGGAGGTCTCTGTGTTCTGGGTTTGCCAACATTCCAGAAGGGATTTGACCAAGATCTCAAGTTTGCTGAAATCAGGAAAGGGCGGAGACGTTTCCGGTTCTGGGAACAAACACCTGGGTCCAAGCTGCCTCCAGGGCCCTGGGGTCTCAAATGATGCAAACCCCAACCTGCGCCCCCACTGTGAAGAAAAAAAATATTTTTAAGTCAGTTTTATTATGGGACATGCCTGAGAGGTTTGCATGGACTTGTGGCTTCAACATACCAAAGGCAAAGTTAAATATTTGCTCTAGTTAGGTTTTTTCTTTTTACCCCTCCT
>NW_007069521.1:0-1359 GCF_000164805.1 Carlito syrichta
CTCCAATTTGGATGCTTTTTAAAAAAATTCTCTAGCTTGATTTCTCTGAATGGAAATATCACTACTACATTTAAGAAAAGTGTTACAAGTTGGCATATTTGTATTTTCCAGGTTTTAGATAAAAAGACTTTCAAATCTCCCCATTTTATATAATGATATTTTGTCATTAATAGGCTTAAAAGTTTTAAGGTATGTTTCTTCTAGGACTAATTTGTTGAGAGTTTTTATTATGAATAGTTCCTGAATTCCATTGAATGGCTTTTGGTATCAATTGAAATGATCAACTTTTTTTGTCCTTGATTGCTTGATTGATTTGCATGCTTACATCTCAGAAATAAGTCTCAGTTAATCAAGATAAATGATCCTTTTAACATACTGAATTCACCTGGCTAGTATTTTGTTTAAAAGTTTTACATTTATGTTCATCAGTAATAATGACTTGCAGCTTTATTTTCTTATATTTTTGTCTGTCTTTGATATTAAGGTAATGCTGGTCTTGTAAAATAAATTTGGAAGTATTTCCTTCTCTACAATATGAGAGGGGACGGCCCCGGAAAAACTAGAGTTTATTTAAAAATTGTGTGAATAAGTTGAATGTTTTATATTTAAACTTCAGCCTCTTCTAAGTACTTTTTGTTTGATGCAATACACCTATCAAGATGCTTTTTCTACAGCTCAAAGCAGTTTTTGAACTTGTCAATATTAATGACTTTTAATGTTTTTTGCCATTTTTGCCCTCTTTCACATGGGCAAAACGTTTCCCTTTGAGGACTTTCATCCAGGGAAACAAACTAACAAAAAATAGTCACTGGGAGTGAGATTGGGTGAATAGGAAAGGTGGAACATGGGGTCGTGATGTTTTTGGTCAAAAATTGCTGAACACTTAGCATGATGTGAGCAGGTACATTGTCGTGGTAGAGAAGCAGCCACCTATTTGTCACATATGGTAAGTTTCTTCATCAAATTTTCTCACAAAACATTACTAACTTGTACACCGATGGGTTTCCAGAACACTTACCTAGTGGGCAAAGCCTGTACTGTAAGGGGCCCATCTGCCAAAAGATAATTCCATTTTGTGGGGGAGGGCATTTCCACTCATATTTTTAGAAGAATTTAAGAAGAATTTGATTCATTTTTCTTCAAATATTTGGTGTTCAGCCACAAATCTATTTTGCCCTGGATTTTTTTCCCCCACGGGAGACATTTAATGATTCATTTAATCTTCTTACTATTTTTCTGTTCAAACTTTCAAATTATTTATGATTCAGTCTTGATAGGTTATAGCTTTTGCGCAATAAATCATTTGTCTAGGTTATCCAATTTGTTGACATATAATTGTTCCTAGTAGTATTTTTTTGG
>NW_007069522.1:0-733 GCF_000164805.1 Carlito syrichta
AAATTGGAATGTGTACAACCACACCCACACTCAATGGGCACACCTCTTGGGGCTCTTGGAGGGCTTTGTCTTCCATTCTAGAATATTTCTTCTCTTGCTTTTTTCACCTGCCTGTCTATGGCCTCCTCTGTCCTTCCTCCCCATGGTGTTCTGATTTCAGATGCATCTCTTTCTTTCTTGACTTGCCAGGGAGTGATTTGTGTTCTGAGAGAGAGCCTCAGCCTGGGCTGGCTGGTTTTGATAGATGCCTGAGTCCTCTGCCAGCAACTTTTGACTTTTTGGCAAGGACTATTCCATGAAATTGACCGAACCACGAAGAGACCTGAGATGGTTGTTCTTCTTCTCCACCCCATGTGCCTTCCTCTTTGAGGCAGGGCAGAGTGTTTTGCACAGCAGGAGCTGCTGGTCTCCTTGCAGTAGCCTGAGCCCCAGGCCTAAGAACAACAGCATGGCCCACGCTTAGCTCTTCCATTAAAAATCACTGCTGGAAAGACACTGACCGGGGTTGGGTTTGTACACAATGCCCCCTCCACGCACATCTATTCAGCACACACTGAGCAGGATATGCTACCAGGTCTGAAAGGCGGTGGTGCGCAGCGAGACTCAACACACTTTGAGGCCAAGAGATTTATTAGAGCAGCGGCTACAGAAAGAGGGAAGAGGGTCTGTAACCGCCTGATAAGGGAGGGAGAGTGAGAGGGTGACAGCGAGAGAAGTCTGTATTTATCAGTTA
>NW_007069523.1:0-787 GCF_000164805.1 Carlito syrichta
ACCCACTGAACTAACCAATTAGTTAACTACCTAACAACCTGACTCAACATGCTGACTTAACCATTTAGCTAACTAGCTAGCTAGCTGTCTTAACCAGCTGACTATATTAGAAGCTGACTTAACTAGCTGACTTAGCTAACTGACTTAACTACTTAGCTAGCTGACTTAACTAGTTAGCTAGCTGAATTAATTACCTTTAATAAATAGTTAGCTAACTATTTAACTAGCTGAATAACCAGCTGACTTAGCTAATTAGCCAACTAGTTAGATAGAAGATGAAGTAGCTGAATTAAATAGTTAGCTAACTAGTGAGCTATCTGACTTAGCTAGCTGACATAGTTAGGTAGATAGTTAGCCAGCTGACTTAGCTAGCTGACTTAACTAGTTGGCTAATCAGATACTAGCTGACTTAAGGAGTTGTTTAATGAGTTATATAACTGTTCTAACCAGTTGGTAAACGGGTTAAATAGCTGACTTAACTAGTTGGTTACCGAGTTAGCTAGGTGACTTAACTTGTAGGCTGACT
Source organism: Carlito syrichta (assembly GCF_000164805.1). Taxonomy (NCBI): domain Eukaryota; kingdom Metazoa; phylum Chordata; class Mammalia; order Primates; family Tarsiidae; genus Carlito; species Carlito syrichta. The sequence goes on from NW_007069523.1 coordinate 527, forward strand.
AGTCAGCTGAATATTTAGCTGGTTTAACACGTTGGCTGACTACTCGGCCACTTGTTAGCTGGGTTAACAAGCTGGCCGACTATTCGGTTGACTATTTAGCAGGGTTAACTAGTTGACTGACGAGTTGGCCCCCTAGTTAGCTTGGTTAAGTAGTTGGTTGGCTGGTTTGCTGACCTAACTAGTCGGCCGACTAGTTGGCCGACTACTTAGCTGACCTAACTAGTCTGCTGACTAATTATCTGACCTAACTTCTCAGCTGAC
>NW_007069524.1:0-720 GCF_000164805.1 Carlito syrichta
CTTGAATATGTCGTATCCTTTGCTCTTGTGCCAGCATAAGCTCCATGAGCTCTTTGACACCATTACACAGAAGAAGGTGTGAGGTCTAGGAGCTAAGTCTGATCCAGTGAAGGCTGCTCTTGAGAGCAGTGCCCAGGAAAGGAGGGACCTGGAGCCATACCAGACTGACAGTCAGTCACCAAGTTGTCATGGAGCAAGTTCCGAGGAAGGGCCATGACCAGAACGGGAAGCAGGAGGCAGTTAAAAAAGGATGTACCTTCTGATAACAAATCTCCAATGTGATACGAAATTGGAGTTTTTAGATCGCACACAAAGATCACATTAGAAAAGAGAAATGGGCAAGAATCATCTCTACAATACATCAAAAAATTAGCCGGGCGTAGAAGCACGCGCCTGTGTTTCCAGCTACTTAGAAGGCTGAAGTTGAAGGATCGCCGGAGGCCAGCGGGTCGAGGCTGCGGTGGCCGGGAGCGGCCACTGCACTCCAGTGTGGGCGAGAGAGTGAGACTCCATCTCCAAACAATAACAGAAAAAAGCCAGGTTCCGTGGCTCAGCCTGTAATCCTGCGATTTAGGAGGCTGCGGGGAGTGGATAACCTAAGCCCGCGGGTTCGAGACCCACCTGGGCAACTTGGGGAGTCCTCGTCTCTACAGTAAACCAAAAAATCAGCCGGGCGTGGTAGCACATGCCTAGTAATGCCAGCTCCTCGGAAGGCTGAAG
>NW_007069525.1:0-807 GCF_000164805.1 Carlito syrichta
AGATAGAAAGAAGCATAAGTCATTATCTTTTTAAAAGAGGTTTATAATACAGTTGACAGTTGTACTAAACAAAGAAGCATGCACTGTTACAGCTGCTGTAAAAGATGTGTATGGAGTGAGTGTTATTTAGTGGGATCATTTTACTCATTAAGAATAGAGGTTATGCTGAATGTACAAAGGAGATTAGTGATCATTCCATTTGGGATCAAAATTTAAAGGTAACAACAAATTATTGAGATGTTTTTAAATGAAATATGAATTTTAAAACATGAATAAGCCCATTTATAATTACAAACAAGTTTGGGGCTTGGTGGCTCAGCCTGTAATCCCAGCAATTTGGGAAGATGAGGTGAGCAGATTGCCTGAACCCATGGATTTGAGATCAGCCTGGGAAGCTTGGCGAGACCTTGTCTTACAATAAATCAAAAATTAGCCAGGCATTCACTACTGCAGTTCAGTAACTAGTATAATAACTGATACATGTTTGTTGAGTGAATTAATCAACTATGGACCATTAGGTTCAGTGGAATCCACTGTCTATTCACTTCATGTGGTTTTTCAGGACTCAGAGGTATCTCACCTCAACTTAACAAAAGAGATAGGGGCCAGGAAATCTTACTGGGGATGGCTCAACTTCAAGTCCACTTGAGAGGGTATCAAGATAGGCAAGAATGGTTTTGTGATACTCAGTGTTCAGGAGACTAAATTATTCTGCTTCTTCAGAGAGACTTGCAGCCCCTATAGGATCTCAACCTTTAGGATGGTTACTACTAAATCTGCAGTTTTAGGTCTTTTTAACTGAAAAGT
>NW_007069526.1:0-432 GCF_000164805.1 Carlito syrichta
CGGGGTTCTCAGCGGTGTCTGCGGGCCGTGCAGGGCAGTGCATGTCCTCGGGGGGCTGCTGATGGCGGAAGACGGGCCTTGTCCATCTCAGTGCTCCACTTAAGTGTTCTTCCGCTCCTCTTGGTCTGTGGAGTCATTGGAGACACGGGTCCTGCCTTTGATCCTCCTGAGTTCAGCCGGAAGTTCTGCTCCTACTCCCTGTGTGCCCTTGGGCAGGTTACTGAGCCTCTCTGTGCTTCATTTTCCATCTGCAATAGAGGCACTGGACACCAGTCATTCCATTTCAAGTTGAGCTCTGATGGTTGCTAAATCTTCAGCACCATGCCTTGACTCAGCAGGACCTTGCAAAACTAACCTACATTCTTTTAACCATCTGCTTTTAAAATACACACACACACACACACACACACACACACACACACACACACACAC
>NW_007069527.1:0-785 GCF_000164805.1 Carlito syrichta
TTGGAGCCCATCATCCCAAGTGAACTAACTCGGGAACGGAAAAACAAACATCACATGCTCTCACTTATACATGGGAGCTAAATGAAGAATCCTCTCAAGTGGTGAAACTAGGTTCCAAAAAAAAAAAAATCCCCAAGACACAGAAAATGTTATAAGGAACGCTGGAGACTCAGAAAGGGAGAACAGAAAGGGTAGAGGGATAAAAAATTACCTGTTGGGTACCATGGGCACACGTGGAGTTGGTAGGTACGACTGAAGCACAGAACACAAACTATTTACACCTCTTAAATTCATGGAAATAAAGGCCAGACACGGAGAGATTGTGCCTGTCATACCAGCACTTTAGGAGGCTGAGGCAGTAGGATCACTTAAGCTCAGGAGATCAGGTTGGTTAAAATACACAGATCTCAACACCACAAAAAATTTAAAACATCAGGCAGTTATGGGTGGAACACGCCATGGTCCCAGCCGCTGGAGAGGCTAAGGGGGAAGGAGTATCTGTGACTAGGAGATGGATGCTGTGGTGAGCTCCGATCGTTCCATTGCACTCCAGCCCGCATGACAGAGGGTGACTCTGTCTCCAAAAATAAAAGAAAATAATGATATTGAGTGGTCTGTTTAATAACATAAAATTATAAAGACAGATCCGTTTTTTAAATTATATGCAAAAAAAATTTTTTTTTGTAGGACGGGGCTCGGTGACTGAGACCGTGATCCCAGCATTTTGGGAGGCCGAGGCGAGTGGATCGCCTGAGCCCACGGGTTCGAGACCCACCCCGACACTT
>NW_007069528.1:0-945 GCF_000164805.1 Carlito syrichta
TTTGGATGGGTGCAGAGACAGGGTCTCCCTGCCTGGTCCAGGCTGGCCTTGGGCTCATGGGCTCAAGTCATCCTCCTACCTTGACCTCTCAGAGTGCTGAGATTCAAGGCATTGGTCACCGGGCCAGGCTTTCTGGTTCATTTTTGTTGAAGGACCGAGTCCGGGCTTGGGAACTCAGACTCATCATCCCAGCACTTTGAGACCAAGGCTAGAGACCGGCCCAAGCTGGCAGGCAGAGACCCACCTGGGCACATCAGCGAGACCCCATCTCTACCCTCCATCCCAAATGAGCTGGGCGTGGTGGCACATGCTTGTCATTCCAGTTCCTGGGAAGGCCAGGTAAAGACACACCAGAGTCCAGCGGGATGAGGCTGCGATGGCCAAGAGTGTGCCTCCACTCTCCAACCTAGGCTACAGAGTAAAACTCTGACTCAAAGAAAAAAAGGATACAAGGGAAAAAGAACAACATCCGTTTGAATATGGAGTTGGGATCACCGTGAACAGACAGAGATCATTTGAGAAGGGGACATCATCATTGGGTGTAGAGTTCCCAACAGATGTTGGATGGGCAGACACTTGGGCTGTGGCTTTGGGAGGCTGAAGCAGGGGAACACTGGAGGCCGGGAGTTCGAGACCAGCCTGGACCATGTAACTCGACCTCATTGCTCCCTATATCACAAACACTGGAGTCTCACATGGTGTCTCCTGCAGTCCTTGCTACACGGGTTGTGGTGTCCTCCATCCCGTGGCATTCCTTTGGGTCATCCTCACCAAGAGAACCTGCGATTCCAGGCCAGGCAAAATTTCTCATGTCCGTCAGCCCTGTGCCCTTGCAGACTGACGAGGGAGGCTTCCTGAGCCCAGGGATCGGAGACCAGCCCAGGCGATGTGGCCAGACCTCATCTCAAGAGAGGTCCCCAAATCCTCTCTAGGCATGGTGGCCCC
>NW_007069529.1:0-889 GCF_000164805.1 Carlito syrichta
CTGCTTGCCATTATGAATTAGGACTCTCGTCCCTGAAGTTGCTGCTTCAGGCGTGAGCCCAGACTCGAGTCTGAATAAAGACCCTTGTGTGTTTGCATTGGAGCTGGCTCTTTGTGGTCTCTATCTCTCTCATTAGAGTCCCAGGTTCAACAGTCCAACAAGATAAAACTCACAATTCACAAAGTTTAACAATGAAAATTAATATGTTGCTATGTGCTGTGGTTCACACCGGTAATTCCAGCACTTTGAAAGGCTGAGGCAAGATTACCACCTGAGCCCAGGGGTTTAAGACCAGCCTGGGCAACTTGGTGAGACTTTGTCTTTACAATAAATCAAAAAATTAACTAAGCTAGACTCGGTGGCTCAGCCTGTAATCTCGCGCCTTTGGGAGGCTGAGGTGAGTGGATTGCCCGTGCCCGTGGGTTCAAGACCTGCCTGGGCAGCGAGACCTCATCTCTACAATAAATTAAAAAATCAGCCGGGCGTGGTGGCACATGCCTGTAATTCCAGCTACTTGGAAGGCTGAGGCGGAAGAATTGCCAGAGCCCAGCAGTTCGAGGCTGCGGTGGCCGGGAGTGGTCATTGCACTCCAGTCTGGGCGACAGAGTGAGACTCCAAGTCAAAAAAAAGAAAAAGAAATACCCTTAAAACAAGCAACCCAATTCAAAAATGGGCAAAGAACTTGAACAGTCATTTCTCCAAATGAAGTATGCAAATGAGCAACATGCACATGAAAAACATTCAGCATCATTAGGCATTTGGCAAACGCAAATTAAAACAGCAATGATATACCACTTTATACCTACTAAGATGGCAATAATAATAATAAATGGAAAATAACAAGTGTTGGTGAGGATGCAGAGAAGTTGGAATATTTATGCCTCGCTGG
>NW_007069530.1:0-735 GCF_000164805.1 Carlito syrichta
CTGACTGACAGGGCCGCAGTATTCCTGCATCTAGTAACCGCCGGATGTGAGGAGTTATGCCCTCTCGTGCGGCTAGGGGCATTGGGTACTGACGGACCCTGACCGGATCGGCTCCTGCTTTGAGCTCAATGAACACTGCCGGCCGGTGTCTGGCTAGTCCCACTCCCCCCGTCTCTGCCCACGCCTGAGGAAAGTCCTGCAACCATTGGTTTATGTCTTCTACTGGTGGTGGTGGGTCCTGGTGGAGGCGATACTCGTCCTCTAAGTTGACTGTAAGCACCTGAATAGGGTATCCATCTCTGTTTAAGACTTCAGTGCCTTTCGAGTGGAAGTGGATTTGAGCACCCACCTTGGTAAGCAAGTCCCGACCTAGCAGGGGGTATGGGCAGTCCGGAATAACTATGAAGGAATGCGACACCTGGCCTACACCAAGGTTCACCATTCTTTGGGTAGTCCATGGATATGGCTTGGTGCCCGTGGCCCCTTGCACCCACGAGACTTTATTTGCTACTTTTCCATGTGGCGTTAACAGGACAGAATGCTGCGCGCCTGTGTCCACATGGAATTGCATGGGTTTCCCCTCCACCTTCAGCGTTACCCTGGGCTCGGGGAGGGGATCCGAACCCTGACCTCCCTAATTTTCTAGGGTTAGGACTTTCGGCTCGTTTAAGGTAGGCTCTGGAAATTTTTCTGGACATTCTCTTGCCCAGTGCCCTTCCTTTTTGCAGTATGCAC
>NW_007069530.1:2263-3075 GCF_000164805.1 Carlito syrichta
CCCACCTAGAGAGGAGGTGGCTCCTCTAAGTCTGGTGCCACCTTGTAGGAATGTTTGAAAGAGGCTTATCGCTTTATCCTTTACATCCCGTTGTAAAAGCATAAGTTAGCCTACTGGTTTGGGTTTGACAATGCTTAATCCGAGGATTCTAAATACAAACACTGCTTAAAACCGGACATATGCCTAATTCTACGGGGTCTGAGGTAGGATTCAAAGTACTAAGATTTCATAAAATACATGACGTAGTCATAAAATACATGAGGTAGGAATACACAAAATATATAGTAAACATGAGGTGGGGATATATGAAATATAGTGAACTAAACGCTGCTTTTACAGCAAATAAGTTTCTTGGTTTCTTGGGTCTCTCAATAGCATGCTCTTAACCTAAATCTATTGTTGTCCTCTCATTACTACTTATCTTATTAGTGTCCTCTGATACTACTTGACTTCTTAGTGCCGTCTGATACTAATTGCCTTCTTAGTGCTGTCTGATACTACGTGCCTTGTTAGTGCCGTCTGATCCTACTTGCCTTATTATTGCCGTCTGATCCGACTTGCCTTCTTAGTGTCGTCTGATACTACTTGCCTTCTGAATGTCATCAGATATTACTTGCCTTCTTATTGTCGTCTGATACAACTTGCCTTCTTAATGTCGTCTGATACTACTTGCCTTCTTCGCGTCGTCTGATACTAGTTGCCTTGCTAGTGTCATCTGATACTACTGCCTTGCTTGTGTCATTTATTACCACTTGCCTTGCTGGTGCCGTCTGATACTATTTGCCTTGTTAGTGCCTTCTGATACTACTTGG
>NW_007069531.1:0-708 GCF_000164805.1 Carlito syrichta
GGTAACAACACCGAAATGGGAGAAACAAGCTTGATAAAGACATAGACCAGAGTGCTGAACCGAGGTTAATCTGAACTGTCCTTCACAGTAGATCAGGGACAACTGACCCTAACTGCAAACTAATCTATCAGCTTGAAAAGAAAACTAGAATTCAGACCTGAAAGGACATTGGACTTAAACGAAGTGTCTCAGAGTGTGCTTCATTGATTCTATTAGTTTAATGACTTAATTCTATTCCTACAGTATTGTTCCCTTTTTTCTTTTTTCCTTTTCCTTTTCTTCTCTTTTCTTCTCTCTTTAAACCATATCTTTGTATAGAGGAACAACACACTAATAAGGTGGTTGGTTAGCTTGCATGTTAGCATCACTATAAGTTTTATTTATTTTTTGTATGCGAGTTGGTTCGTCTGTAGCTGTGGTCTATTGTTTTTATCTCTTTCAGTATAGGCCTCTCTCTCTAATTGTTGGCACACTCGTTTGGTTCCCCCTTAGTCCTCTATCTCTCCACCCTCCTCTTCAACCCACTGTCTACTCCATTCTCTTCCCTCTGCTAACCACATTTTATTTCAGGGAGTAAATCTACAGCCCCCACTGCACAGACAGATTCCAAGGCAATGGGAAGTGGGGTTCCAGATTATCCACACACCTGTCAGCGAATACCAGGACCTGCAGATAGATTTTGAATCACAGCTCCCCCCTTAAGTAATC
>NW_007069532.1:0-944 GCF_000164805.1 Carlito syrichta
CGCCACATGATCTCAAAGTAGTCCCTTTCTCATAAATATATATATTTAATTATTTATTTATATGGACTGGGTGCAGTGGCTCATGCCTGTAATCTCAGCACATTGGGAGGCCAGGACAGGAGGATCGCTTGAGCCTAGTCATTTGAAACAAGCCTGGGCAGCATAGCAACACCTCATCTCTACAAAAAATAAAAAAAAAATTACCTGAGTGTGGTGGCACATGCCTTTAGCCCCCAGCTACTCGAAAGACTGAGACGGGAGGATCACCTGAGCCTAGGAGGTTGAGGCTGTAGTGAGTTGTAATCATGCCACTGCACCCCAGTCCGGGTGAAAGAATGAGACCGCTGATTCAAAATGAAGTAGGCACTATTGTGATCCTCATTTTACAGATGAGGAAACTGAGGCACAGAGAAGTCAAGTCTGCTAAAGTCACAGAACAAATAAGTAGTTGTGCCAGAATTCCAACACTGACCCTCCAGCACTATAGCTATCTCTTAACTTTGTTCATGTAAACTTGTATTTCTTTTCTTTTCTTTCTTTCTATTTTTTTTTTTTTTGAGACAGGGTCTTGCTTTCTTGCTCAGGCTGGAGTGCAGTGGCACATCATAGTTCACTGCAGCCTTAAACTCCTGGGTTCAAGGGATCATCCCACCGCAGCCTCGCAAGTAGCTGGGATTACAGCACATGTCACTATGCCCTACTAATTTTCATTTTTAATTTTTTTTTGTAGAGATGGAGTATCAATATGTTGCCCAGGCTGATCTCAAACTCCTGGCCTCAAGTGATCTTCCTGTCTCAGTTTCCCAAAGTGCTGGGATTACAGGTGTGAGCCTACATTTCCCATTTAAAAAATTCTTATCAAACATTAGTATATATAATAGGTTGTAGGTGACAATGGGCTTTTTTATTTGGATTTATTTAATGTCAGTAGTTTAGAATGTTTT
>NW_007069533.1:0-542 GCF_000164805.1 Carlito syrichta
GGCTGCTACATTCTCTGTCCTCTGCTAACCACATTTTATTTCAGGGAGTAAACCTACAGCCACACTAAATGGACAGATTCCAAGGCAGTGGGAAGTGGGTTCCAGATTATCCACACACCTGTCAGCGAATACCAGGACCTGCAGATAGATTTTGAATCACAGTTCCCCTTTAAGTAAATCTCAAAACTTCAAAAAGGACCACCCCCAACCTACAGCGCAATTCCAGAATTGAACAAAGTAAGAGGGCATGCATAAAGAATAGGAGATTGAACAAAAGGAAGTAAAACCAATCCTTTTTACCCCTGAGTAACAGAATTAAAGAAGATGGTGACATGGAGAAAAGGAAAGAGTAGGGAGGGGGAAAAACCACACAAATGAGGAAAAATCAAAAGAAGAATATAGGTTTCACACAGACCCCTGGAAGATCAGACACTGAGAAAACAGATGCTGGAACACAAACAATGAAAAGACCACAGAATGACTGGTTACATGCAACAAATCCAGACATCAAGACATTAATGGAGAGAATTTTAAAATTGAGG
>NW_007069534.1:0-893 GCF_000164805.1 Carlito syrichta
CAATCCTTGAGTTATGTCTCTGGTTTCTTTAGCCAACGGTCTGTCATCTTAAAGCTGGGAAATAAATTATAAGTCAACAACAAATTAAAGATCAAATGCTTCACACTCACAATTCACAACATACAGATATACCATCTAATAATTAGCTATTTACATAATCCTTGAAGAACTGCAAACAAGGTCAGAGGTTTACTTGCAAATTTATCCTATCAATAATGTGAAAGTTTATTGGTACTTAAAAACATAGATTATCTAAGACCTTTTAAAAATTACAGTATGAATCTTCCAGTTCTTGAAGAGAGCAACAGCACAAAAATAATATAAGCAATACCAACTTGTGTTTCTAAAAAACTGTCCAACTTGTATCACATCTGAAAGAAACTACCACTGCCAGGCTCAGTGGCTCAACCTGTAATCCCGCACCTTAGGGAGGCTGAGGTGAGTAGATTGCCTGAGCCCACAGGTTTGAGACCTGCCTGGGCAATTTGCCGAGACTTCATCTCTCCAATAAATCAAAATGAGCCAGGCATGGTAGTGCGCACCTGTAGTTCTAGCTACTTGGAAGGCTGAGGCTGAAGGATCGCCAGAGCCCAGCAGGTCGAGGCTGCGGTGGCCAGGAGCAGCCACTACACTCCAGTCTGGGTGACAGAGTGAGACTCCAACTCAAAAAAAAAAAAAAAAAAGAAACAACCACCTCATAGAAGGACAGAGGTATTTAGAGAAATTTAGGCGGAAGGACAGAGGGTGTGTTTGTGTGTGATGATAGATAGGGTTTCTGTTTCAGTCTTCTGTGTGTGGTCTGCCAGTTTTCCCAGCACCATTTACTAAATAGGTTCTTCTCTCCCCGGTGGTTGTTGGGGAGACTTTGTCAAGATGACTTGATTGAGAAATTC
>NW_007069535.1:0-743 GCF_000164805.1 Carlito syrichta
CGCTAGGAGCAGAATTGCTATGCCATAAGTTATTCACTATTTAAATTTCTGGGAAAGAGCTAGACTGTTTTCTACAGTGGTCACACCAGTTTCCATTTCTACCAGCGAGGCATAAATATTCCAACTTCTCTGCATCCTCACCAACACTTGTTATTTTCCATTTATTATTATTATTGCCATCTTAGTAGGTATAAAGTGGTATATCATTGCTGTTTTAATTTGCGTTTGCCAAATGCCTAATGATGCTGAATGTTTTTTCATGTGCATGTTGCTCATTTGCATACTTCATTTGGAGAAATGACTGTTCAAGTTCTTTGCCCATTTTTGAATTGGGTTGCTTGTTTTAAGGGTATTTCTTTTTCTTTTTTTTGACTTGGAGTCTCACTCTGTCGCCCAGACTGGAGTGCAATGACCACTCCCGGCCACCGCAGCCTCGAACTGCTGGGCTCTGGCAGTCCTTCCGCCTCAGCCTTCCAAGTAGCTGGAATTACAGGCATGTGCCACCACGCCCGGCTGATTTTTTAATTTATTGTAGAGATGAGGTCTCGCTGCCCAGGCAGGTCTTGAACCCACGGGCACGGGCAATCCACTCACCTCAGCCTCCCAAAGGCGCGAGATTACAGGCTGAGCCACCGAGTCCAGCTTAGTTAATTTTTTGATTTATTGTAAAGACAAAGTCTCACCAAGTTGCCCAGGCTGGTCTTAAACCCCTGGGCTCAGTGGTAATCTTGCCTCAGCCTTTC
>NW_007069536.1:0-758 GCF_000164805.1 Carlito syrichta
CATAGTCTGATTGGCTCAGCCACCATCTTCCCTGTCTCTCCAAGTTTCTCTTTTTTAACAAATTCTTTGGTAGTGGACGATCTCTGATGTCAGAACTTGATTATTTTCCTGGTGAACAGTTTTTAGGCCTGTAGAGTTACACCTGAAATAAATTTCACCACAGAAAAGCTAATTTATAATGGCATTGAATTCAACACTTAATGAAGTAATAGTTATAAAACTTCACTGACATTTGTTGGAAAACTATACCACAGTCCATAAGCATTTTGCAGGACTCTACATATGTGTTTCAAATGCTGGAGAGGATACAAAGATGCATTCTCAAAGAACATAAAGTTCAGTCGAGGGATGAGATAAAGTGGAGGATGACTGAGCAGACACCATCTGTCTCCTGCTTCAGGAGGAGATCAGGGGACAACATTCTAAGAAGAGTGACCTGCATGAACAAAGATGTGTGTCAGGCAAGATGATAGTTTAAGAAGTGGTGAAAGATGAGTCTAGAAATATCAGAAGACTTGAGGGAGCAAGAACTGTGATACAAGTGAAACTTAAATTGTGATTAGATAGGAGAGGGATTTGGAAACCATTTTCAGGAAGTGAATTTTAGGATGGGCCTGGTAGAATAGGTGATAGGTAGGAGATGGGGGAATTGGAGGCATACTCCTGCCCCCACCCTAAGCACAAAGAAGCACAAAACAAAATGAATATAACATATATATTTATACAGTGATAGAAGGTACACCAGTGTGTGTCTGTGA
>NW_007069537.1:0-796 GCF_000164805.1 Carlito syrichta
TCGTGCTATTGGTCTGTGGTATTCTTTGTTTTTACTTTGCGTGTGTCTGTCTTGTTTTGCTATCAGAGTAGTTCTGGGCTCATGTAGTCAGTTGGGAATTATTTCTGCCTCTTCGATTTTGGTGAAGAGTTTAAATGAAACTTATATTTGCTTTTCACCTGCTTGGACAAATTCAGCTGTGAAGCCATCAGGCCCTAGGCTCTTTTTTCCTCCCTCTCTCTTTTCTTCCTCTTTCTTTCTGCTTTGTTTTGTTTTGTTTTGTTTTTTGAGTTGGGCTCCCCCTCTGTTGCAGGCTGAAGGGCAGGGCACTGACCATCCTTCTGCTTTGGATCCTCTGCTTTATTTTACACAAAACTATTTGCTGAGTCAAAGATTGAGTGAATGATGAGCCTTCACTCTTCAAGGGAATGTTGGTGCCCGCTGATTACCTAAAGAGGTTACAATTATGAAAATGGCTTAGGTAATCCTATGATCGCAAGACACAGAGTGAAGTAAACACTAATGACGCCACTGGATGGAAATCAGGGGGAAAATCCAAATCGGTTTACTGAAAAGAACTAAAGAAGGCTTTTATTCTCAGTGAAGTGTTCTAATGCTTTCAAATATAACTTCCACATTACTTCCCATAATTTCAAAGAAGGCCAATCCTATCAAGCTTTCCCATTTTCCTTTCGTGCTGCTCCTCCCTATTTCCTCAACCACAATGGGTCGAAGGGCCCACTGTCAAGAGATTCGAGCCTGTGTCCTGAATAATTAGCATACATGGGAGTTCAATGTCGACTGAACTTCTATGGCA
>NW_007069538.1:0-1701 GCF_000164805.1 Carlito syrichta
GTGTTCCTTTACAACTGTAATTTTTAAAGATGTGTCCTGTTTATTTTTGCCAGGAATCTGGAGGAGGATACAGAAGGTGGCATCTGTAAATTGCCAGAAATGTGGAGGCAAAGGAAGAGCACTTTATCATAGGTTCTGGATATCCTTGGGCTGAAATAATGAACCAAATCATTTGTTAAGGATAAAAATACAGTCTGCCCTTGGATTAAAAATAGAAAAACCTTGTTGGTATAGGAAGGGAAAAGGTGTAGTTTGTCAGCAACAAGTTTGGAAAAGAATTAGGGAGTCCAGTTTGCTTACTGTACAGGACATTCTGCGTTTAAGAAGCCAAAACTCAGCACGCACCTTGTCTTTGATCTTGTCCTCCACTCAAGTCTCAGAGCATCCTGCAAGAGCTCAGGTCTCATGTGGTCCATCCCACAGAACAGGGAACGTTCAGTGGTTGACCACCCCTTGGCCTATGATGGACTCTGGTTGAACATACTGGTTTTAGTTGAACTAATTTGTTATTACCATTTTATCTTTTGAATATTATATTTCCATTTGTTGGATATTTTAAGATTGTTTTATTGGCTATTTTAGTTTTGCTTTCTTTGACTCTGTTTTTGAAATAACAAGAATGAAAATAACGGTAAGGACCATCTATACACAAAGTGCTCATTTTGGGAGCTTCATTCCACTGCTAGTTAGTCTTGCAGCCTCCCACAGGAAATACCCTCATCTCTTCCAAAATCAGCAGATTGCAGTTAATACTCAACTCAGTCTATGGCACAAGACATGCCATGACAATTCACTGTCAAAGATTTCCTTCTCTCTTTTTGCATGAAACAACTATTCCATGTTGTGAAAATAAGAAAGTAGTGGCAAGAAGGTACTTGAGAGATGTTAAATATTGCATTGGTTCTGGGCCTAATAGAGAGAGAGAGAGGGAGAGAGAGGGAGAAAAGAGAGAGAGAGAGAGAGAGAGGTGAAAATGACTACTGAATTCAAAGCCCCCACTACTACCAGTGGCTTCAGCATAATAATAAGCCTGCTTCTTGTGACAACATGAATATAGAAGCAAATTAAGTTTTCTATTGTTTGAATTATATGATTTCTTTAGGAAAAAATATGATCGGAGAGCCATGTGCTAGGCAACCTGTTGGGAGCCAACATCTATAGCTACATGGCGGAGGCCTGTAAAGGCCCATCTGGAAGATCGCCTCTGACATAGGATATCAGTTATACCTATAATATTGGCATGTGATTAGTGACCAGTGTGCATACATGGCAGTAAAATTTATAAGTAAATCTCTATACACCTGATGGAAAGTTGCACAGTAGAATTATTTTATATGACTTTGTCCCTTCTAAGTTGTACTTTTTTCTAGATATTTTTAAACTTCTATTTCCTTGTAGACTGGTTAGTCAGCTCTTGTTCCCAAAGGCAGTTTCTCCTAGGATTAAGATTAGAAACTAAATTATCATAATAGTTTTATTGCCCCGCCTCTAGCCAGGCAGGACGTTTTTCTAGTTTTGTTACATGCCGAAACTCTGTTTGCTTCAGCCCATGGTCATTGTCATGGTAACCGTGCAGCCCATTATCCAAGAGTGTGACAGCTACTATTTGATTTTAGAATAAATTTGTTTGGATAAAACACACATTTAACATGATACAATTTCCATCGAAAAGATTAAACAGTAATAAGCATTCCTAGAAAA
>NW_007069539.1:0-942 GCF_000164805.1 Carlito syrichta
ATCCACTCACCTCTAACTTTAACAGAAGAATGTAGATCACAAAAGTAAAGGCCCAAATATGGGACATAGACGATAAAAATGTAATAGAAAAAAAACAGTGAAACAAAAAGCTGGTTCTTTGGAAGAATAAGCAAGATTGATGGAACGTAACCACAATAGATTGATGGACCTCTAGCCAGAATGACCAAAAAAAAAAGAAAGAAAATGTCCAAATAAACAAAATCAGAAATGCAAAAGATCAAGTCACAACAGACCCTGAAGAATTACAAAAGATTATCAGAGATTAGTATGGAAACAAACTTGAAAATCTAAATGAAATGTAGGACTTTCTGACATTGCACGGCTTCCCAATGTTGAAGCAAGAAGACATTGACACACTGAATAAACAAATAACAACCCTGGAAATTGACTTTGTCATAAGACAACTACCTACAAACAAAAGCCCTGGAACAGATGGTTTCCAAAACATACAAGTAGCTGATACCAATCCTATTGAAAGTATTTCAGGCAATTGAGTAAGATAGAACTCTCCCCAAATCATTTTATGAAGTTAACATCACACTGATACCTACAAACAAAAGTCCTGGAACAGATGGTTTCCAAAACATACAAGTAGCTGATACCAATCCTATTGGAAGTATTTCAGACAATTGAGTAAGATAGAACTCTCCCCAAATCATTTTATGAAGTTAACATCATACTGATACCCAAACTGGGCAAATATCCAACAAAGAAAGAGAACTATAGGCCAATATTCCTGGTGAATATCTATGCAAAATTTCTTTAGAAGATTCTATTAAATCAGATCTAACAACATATCTCAAAAATCATTTGCCATGACCAAGTAGGCTTCATCCCCAGGATGCAAGGCTGGTTCAATATTTGCAGAACCATAAATGTAATTAAATAGAGCAACAAATGTAAAAACAAGACCACATGTTA
>NW_007069540.1:0-829 GCF_000164805.1 Carlito syrichta
CCTCACATAAAGTATTCAGCAAAGACTGTTTATGGAAAATAAAACACACCTTAACACATCTAAAAAATAAGATCATACAATGTCTGCTTTCAGACCATAATGGAATTATTCCAGATCAAAATTCGAAAGAAACTGGAAAAATTCTTAAATATTTGGAGGTTAAACAACACATTTCTAAGCAACACGTGGGTCATGAGGAGATATGAAGAGAAATTAAAAATATATTTTGAACTTAATTTAAAGGAAAATACAATTTATTAAAATGTGTGACATGCAACAAAAGCAGTGCTTAGAGGGACATGTATAGCATTGAATACATGTATTAGAAAAAAGAGAGATAAAACAATAATATAAGCTTCCACATCAGGAAACTAGAAAAAAAGAGAAAATTAAATCTAAAGGAGAGCCGGGCTCAGTGACTAAGCCTGTAATCCCGTGCCTTGGGACGCTGAGGTGAGTGGATTGCCTGAAACCGCGGGCTCGAGACCTGCCTGGACAACTTGGTGAGACCTCATCTCTACAATAAATCAAAAATTAGCCAGGCGTGGTAGTGCGTGCCTGTAGTTCTGGCTACTTGGAAGGCTGAGGCGGAAGGATCGCAGGAACCCAGCAGGTTGAGGCTGCGGCCGGGAGCATGCCACTGCACTCTAGTCTGGGCGACAGATTGAGACTCCAACTCAAAAAAAATAAAAATAAAAAAATAAATCTAAAGCCAGGCTCAGTGGCTCAGCCTGTAATCCCACACCTTTGGGAAGCTGAGTGAGTGGATTGCCTTAGCCCGCGGGTTCGAGACCCGCCTGGGCAGTGAGACCTCATCTCTACATAAATG
>NW_007069540.1:2427-3212 GCF_000164805.1 Carlito syrichta
GACATGGGGAAGCTTAAATGCATATTACTGTGAAAGAAGCCAGTCAAAAAAGACTACATACTGTAGCCTTTATGTGACATATTGTCATACTTGCTATGACATTTTGGAAAAGGCAGAACTATAGAGACAGTGGCTCCCTGAGATTGGGGGTAGGGAGAGATGATCAGGCAGAGTACAGAAGCCTTGTATGGGAGTGAAGTTATTCTATACAGTACTCCAGTGGTGAACACATGTCATTGTACAGTCATCAAAACCTAGACAATGTACAACATCAACAGTGAACCCTAATGAAAACACAGTGGACTTTGGGTGATGATGTGTGAATATAGTTTCATCAGTTTTGATAATGTCCCCAGGTGGTGCAGGATGTTGAAAGTGTCAGATTTTGGGCATGTGCAAAGTCAGAGAGTTTATGGGAACTCCTTGGGATTTCCACTTACTTTGGCTGTGAACCTAAAACTACGCTAAAAAATAAAGTTTACTAATTAAAAAGTATATACACATATATCCTTTGACATTGTTAAAATTTACTTCATTCAATCTGTCCATTTATTTTACTGCTAGCTCTACCCTAGAGGTGATCAAATAAATAAATGCATCTCTTCTTTTACATTGTTGTTATTGATTCTAAATATCTATCCAATTATTAAGGAGTCTGACAAACCTTTTTCTCTTTAATACTTGTGTTATTTATTATTTCAGATTAAAGGTAATGGCTAGTGACATAATGCCTATCTCCTAAATTAAAGAATTGAGAATCTGTGATTCATTCCATCTCAGTACAT
>NW_007069541.1:0-945 GCF_000164805.1 Carlito syrichta
ATTGATTTAATATACCACAACGTTCTTCTGTGACCTGCAAAAAGTCATCACTTTTGAATGTTCCTAACTTGCTTTCTGTGAATAATTTATACATTGCACAGTAGTCTTCATTATAGAGTATATTTGATAATAAATTATACATTACACAAATGAAGAAGCAGATGTGAAATTTAAAGTAGTTTAAGACTATGTTGTGTGTATTATAATGTCTTTAAGATTCAAGTAGTAATTCTTCTACACAAATGTTTTGAGATTCTTCTAATTCATTCAGTGGTAAGGTATTTCTAGTTCTTCCTCTTCAGTCCTTCTCCATCCCACACACACAACCCTGCTCAAACCACAGGAAGAAAATCTTTTCATTGGATGACTAGGCTGTAATCTCAGAGTCTGATTTCTCTAGAAATATCACATCTGTTTGCTGCATCACTGTATGCTTAATTTGGGGGGTAAAACAAGAATATATGTAGTATAGTTGGATCACAGTCACATTTTTCTTATACATATCAAATCATAAAAATTCAGGCCACAGTATTTTTAAAAAGTTAACAAATAGGAAAAGAAATAACAAGAAAAAGAAATAAGAAATTAGTCTGTGTGGACGATTTTACTCACTAAATAAGGTATTCCCCAGACTATACTAACATAGATCTGCTACTATAAATCGATAGACATGATTGCTATTCCCTCAGTGGAGCTCAGTCTCCATATAGGTTTCATATCTTACCATTGACTATATTTCTAAAATTTAAGAAACTTATCTTTCGTGTACTATTGCCCCTAAACATAAAACAACAGTGTTTACTGGTAATCATAACAAAGGAAGATTAAAATTTTCCATTTAAGGAAGAAAAAAAAATGCTTATATGGATCTGTTAAAAGAGAGTACATCTGGATTTTGCACTGAATTTAAGTAATTTTTCTGGAGTACTTTCAACAGATGAAATG
>NW_007069542.1:0-799 GCF_000164805.1 Carlito syrichta
TCGACAAAGGCCAGTCTGTCTGAAAGGGTGTGTAACACTGAGTCTTTTTTCTAAGACCATGACTGATGAGTAAAGATGAGACAAGTCACTTTAGATTTTGGGGGGGAGGGTGATCACAAGCCTTGGAATTAGGCTTTATCAAAGAGGTAATTGGTCTCTTTGTCTTTTTGGCTTCATTTTTTGTTGGAAATTCTCAGAGTACCATACAGCATAGAGGCAGGAAAAGCCACATGGGCTTGTTAATAAGCCACTCAATGCAAATCCCAGGAGATAGGTGGGTGTGATACTTCAGTTATGAGGTCAGTGCAGCACCAGTCTTCTGAGAAAGTGTGTGCTACATGAGAGTAGACACATGTGTTGGCTAAATTTCCCAAGTCTCTACTACTATGCTTTAGGGTCAGCCATGAGTCCACTTTATATGCATTTCTATCATAGTCATCTTAAAACAGCAGATTCTCTTTTCATAACAAGAATGATAAACATAAAGGAGAAATGTTGTGCATGATGATACAGGGAACAGTGACACAAGGTCATCCTATGATCACAAGACACAGAGCAAAGTAAAGACTAATGACACCACTGGCAGGAAATCAGTGGGAAAATCCAAAGTTGGTATAGTGAAAATAAGTAAAGAAGTCTTTTTATCTCAGTGAAGTGTTCTAATGCTTTCAAATATATCTTCCACGTTATTTCCCATAATTTAAAAGAAGGCCAATCCAGTGGTGCTTTCTCATTTTTCTTTCTTGCTGTTCCTCCATATTTCTTCAAACCACAGTGGGTCGAAGCTCCCATTGTCCAG
>NW_007069543.1:0-721 GCF_000164805.1 Carlito syrichta
ATGGACATCTTCACAATGTTGATTCTTCCGATCCATGAGCATGGGATATTTTTCCACTTGTTCATGTCGGCTTTGATTTCTTTGAGCAGTGTTTTGTAATTTTCATTGTAAAGGTCTTTCACGTCTCTGGTCAGGAAGATGCCAAGGTATTTCATTTTTTTTGTGGCTATTGTGAATGGAACTGTGTTTTTTATTTGGGTTTCTGTTTGTTTATTATTGGTGTAGAGAAATGCGATTGTCTTTTGTACATTTATTTTGTATCCTGAGACTTTGCCAAAGGCTTTTATCAATGTAAGGAGACCTTTGACAGATTCTCTTGGGTTTTCAAGGTACACCATCATGTCATCTGCATAGAGAGATAACTTGACTTCCTCTTTTCCTATTTGAATACCTCTGATTGCCTCCTCTTCTCTGATTGCTTTAGCCAGGACGTCCAATACTATGTTGAACAGGAGGGGAGAGAGTGGGCATCCTTGTCTAGTTCCAGTTTTCAGGGGAATTGGTTCCAATTTTTGTCCATTTAGGAGTATGCTGGCTGTGGGTTTCTCGTAGATGGCTTTTACTATTTTGAGGTATGTTCCCCGTATGCCTAGATGTTCAAGGGTTTTTATCAAGAAGGGGTGCTGGAGTTTATCAAAAGCTTTTTCTGCATCTAGTGATATGATCATGTGGGTTTTGTTTTGACATCTGGTGATGTATTTAATTACATTTATGGTTTTAC
>NW_007069544.1:0-863 GCF_000164805.1 Carlito syrichta
GGGCCTATAGATTTTCCACAATTTTAACTAGAAACATGCTTTTTGAAACTTTTAAAAAGATACTATTTTCTGTATCAAAACATGCAATGTAGTACTTCCCATGAAGTGGTAGATAACTTTAGAAGGGACAGGTTGTTGGGGCACCTGTGTTAACTCCATCTGATGAATTCACCTCCTTCCATGAAATTCAGCCATCAGTATCAATGAACAGAACAACCTCAATCCCAGGACAACCCAACACTCCTTCCTGGTTACAGCACCCTCAAAATGCCCTTGTGTCAATAACTCCAAGAGAGAGTTTTTCTTTCTCTCTCTCTTTTTTTTGAAAACAGGATTTATTTAGAAGACAGAAAAGCTGCCACAGTAGGAGGGGACCCAAGGGTGTTGTGCAGGGAAGAGTTTTTCTATAGGGATGTTCTTGGGTTGTATACATAATCAGTATATTTTTTCTCAAACAATGGTGCCAATGTTTCTGTCACACTGTAAACACAAGCGTGATCTGTGGACCATGTTTGTGGTGGACAGGACTGCCAAGATGATTTTTAGGACCCAGTACAAAATGAAATTTTGAGGACCCTTGTTCAAAAATTATTAAGAATTTCAAGATGGTTTATTTCAAGGTCAGTAAACCAAGCAGGAAGTCCCTGAGTGTGGGGTCATTCTCAACTGCTGCGTTGATGTTTGTGAAACCGGCCATGGCAGTGGGTATCCCAGTTTGGGAAGAAACAGGCAGATCATCCCCTGTCCTCCTCCAAAGTACTAATGCCAGCAGTGTATGTTTGCTAGTCCCTGTACTACTGATGTGCCTGGAAAGGGGGCTGGTAGCAGTTAAAGATATTTTTCTTTTGAAAGTCAAGCGGCTA
>NW_007069545.1:0-480 GCF_000164805.1 Carlito syrichta
GTTTTGGATCTCCTTGCTGATTTTTTTGTCCTGATGATCTGTCTAGGGTTGTGAGTGGGGTATTAAAGTCCCAATTATGATGGTGTTAGAGTCAATATCTTTCTTTAGTTTTCTAGAAGTTGCTTTATGAAAGTTGCCGCACCTATGTTGGGTGCATATATGTTTAAGATAGCTATTTCTTGTTGATGGAGTTAACCTTTTATCATTATGTAGTGGCCCTCTGTATCTTTTTAAATTTCTGATAGCTTAAATGGTATTTTGTCTTAAATTAGGATTGTGACTCCTCCTTTTCTTTCCATTCGCCTGAAAATTTGTTTCCCATCCTCTTACTTTGAGTTTGTGTATGTCCTTTCTAGTGAGATGGGTCTCTTGAAAGCAGTATATTGTTGCCTGGTGATATTTTATCCATTTTGCCATTCTATGTCTTTTCTGTGGTGCATTTAGTCCATTCACATTCAGGCTAATTACTGAAATGTGAAA
>NW_007069546.1:0-4564 GCF_000164805.1 Carlito syrichta
GTTTCTGATTACGCTTATTTGGTTTTTTTCTCGTTTTTTCTGGTCAGTCTAGCTAGGGGACCATCAATCTTGTTTACCCTTTCGAAGAACCAGCTTTTTGTTTCTTGATTTTTTGTATTATCTTTTTGTCTTCTATGTCCTGGATTTGGGCTTTTATTTTGGTGATCTGGATTCTTCTGCTGAAATTAGGGTTTTTGTGGTCTTTCTTTTCCAGCTTCTTTAGGTGGCTTGTTAGGTTGTCAATTTCTGTTCCTTCCATTTTCCTCATGTGTGTTTGTTGGGATATAAATTCCCCTCTTATTACAGCTTTTAAGGCATCCCAGAGATTTTGGTAAGATGTTTCTTTATTTTCATTTGTTTCCAGGTATCTTTTGATCTCTATTTTGATGTCATCACTGACCCAGGAGTTATTTAGCATCATGCTGTTTAGTGTCCATGTCTTTGTGGGTTTTGGGGGGACTTTGTTGGTGTCAATGTTTATTTTTATTCCACTGTGGTCCGAGAAGGTGCATGGTAGAATTTCAGTCCTTTTAAATTTGCTTATACTTGATTTGTGTCCAATTATGTGGTCGATCTTAGAATATGTTCCATGTGGTGATGAGTAGAATGTGTATTCTGTGGTCTTTGGATGGAGTGTTCTATAGGTATCAATTAAGTCCATTTGGTCCAGAGTCTCATTGAGGTTCCGGATCTCCTTGCTGATTTGTTGTCCTGATGATCTGTCTAAGATTGTGAGTGGTGTATTAAAGTCCCCAGTTATTATGGTGTTAGAGTCAATGTCTTTCTTTAGTTTTCCTAGAAGTTGCTTTATGAATGTTGGCGCACCTATGTTGGGTGCATATATGTTTAGGATAGATATTTCTTGTTGATGGAGTGAGGCTTTTATCATTATATAGTGGCCCTCTGTATCTTTTTTAATTTTTGATAGCTTAAATGGTATATTGTCTGAAATTAGGATCGCGACTCCTCCTTTCTTTTGTGTTCGATTCGCCTGAAAATTTGTTTCCCATCCTCTTACTTTGAGTCTGTGTATGTCCTTTCTAGTGAGATGGGTCTCTTGAAGGCAGTATATTGTTGCCTGGTGATATTTTATCCATTTTGTCATTCTATGTCCTTTCAGTGGTGCGTTTAGTCCATTCACATTCAGACTAATTATTGAAATGTGAGAGTTCGTCCCTATCATGGAGTTCTTATTGAGTTGTTGTTCTTCCACTTGGTTTTTCTTTTTCTTTTTTTCTTTTTTGTCTTTCTTTTGGTTTTGGGGTTGGTTCGTGTATATTTTATTCTTTTCCCTGTACTCTTGTGAAGAATGTTGTTCTTTTTTCCTTTTCTTCTGTGTTTAGTACTTTCTTAAGTGTTTCATGTAGAGATGGTTTTGTGGCTGCATAAGTTCTTAGGGATTGGATATCTGGGAAAGATTTTAATTCTCCCTCACTGATGAAGCTTACCTTGGCTGGGTAGGTTATTCTTGGTTGAAATTGTTTATCCTTTAGGACTTTGAAGATAGGGCTCCAAGCTCTCCTAGCCTGCAGGGTTTCTGCAGATAAATCTGCTGCTATTCTGATTGGTCTTCCATGGTGGGTGATCTGGCCTTTTTCTCTTGCTGCCTTTAGGATTTTTTCTTTTGTGCCTACTTTATTTAGGCGAATTATTATGTGTCTAGGAATTGGTCTTCTCATTTGTTGTCTTGCGGGGGTTCTCTGAATCTCTTGTGTTTGAATTTTTGTATCACTGATTAGATAAGGGAAATTTTCTTGAATGATCTCGTGGAAAGTTTGTTCCAATGTGGTCTCTGTTTCTCTTTCTGCCTCAGGGAGTCCGATTATTCTTAGGTTAGGCCTCTTGAGGTAGTCACTCATCTCTTGAAGGTTTTGTTCTGTCTTTTTTAGCTTATTTTCTGTGTTTTTAAGAGTTTGGGTTATTTCTATATTTTGGTCCTCAAGCTCTGAGATTCTTTCTTCTGCTTGGGTAATTCTGCTTTCCATGCTTATCAATTTGTTATTTATTTCATTCACAGTATTCTTTATTACTGTTATCTCAGATATCAGCTCCTTCCTAGTTTCTTCTTGTGTCTCCTCAATTCTTTTTAGTCTCTCCATTATTGTTTTGATATCTACATTTGCATTTTGAGACCCTTCATTCTGGGAACTTTTCATTGTTTGTATTCCAAAGTCAGTTTTCTCAGTATCTGCTCTCCCAGGCGTCTGGGAGAGACCCATACTCATCTTTTGGTTTTTCTTCATTTCTGTAGATTTTGCTCACTCTCCCCCTTTCCCTCCCCCTCTTCAATTCTGTTTTTGAGGGAAGGTGGGGTTGCATTTATTTCTCTTCTGCAATGACCTGTTCTTCCTTATGAGGGTCTTCTGGTTTTGTTCACTTTTCCCTCTGCTTTACAGTCTGTCTATTCAGCAGTTTGCAGTCTTGGTCCCTAGATTTAAAAAGGGGGCATAGAGAAGAGAAAATAATGGAGAAAGGGGGGGTCAATAGGGAGTTAGAAAGAGAGAAGTGCGAGAGGGAAAACAGATATACATACCAACTATCAGGTGAGAACGAGACACAGGGCTGGGAGGAGGTGAAGAAAGACACGTAAGAAAGAGTACTGATAGCTACATAGTACTAAAGAGTACTGAAGCAACACAGAGACAGGGCAATAAAATCGAGAAACAGTGTAAGTCAGAAGGTAAACAACAAACGTGATCTAAACCAACAGTTACAATGATAAAATCATAAGTCAAAATGAGCGAAAGAGAGAAGTGCGAGAGGGATAACAGATATACATACCTGCTATCAGGTGAAAAACAGTCACAGGATCGGGAAGAAGTGAAGAAAGACACATAAGAAAGATTCCCTAAGGAGTACTGATAGCTACACAGAGACAGGTCAATAAAATCGAGAAACAGTGTAGGTCAGAAGGTAAACAACAGACGTGATCTAAACTAACAGTTACAATGATAAAATCATAAGTCAAAATAAGCGAAAGAGAGAAGTGCGAGAGGGAAAACAGATATACATACCAACTGTCAGGTGAGAGAGAGAGACACAGGGCTGGGAAGAAGTGAAAAAAGACAGGTAAGAAAGATTCCCTAAAGAATACTGATAGCTAAACAGAGACAGGCCAAAAAAATCAAGAAACAGTATAAGTCAGAAAGTAAACACCAAACGTAATCTAGACCAACAGTTTCAATGATAAAATCATAAGTCAAAATAAGCGATCAGACTAGAGTCACTTTTGTGATCTCCGATTCCAGCCTCTCCCTTTTGTTTTTCGTTGCAGCATAGGGGTGGGGCTTTGTCTCCTGTTTCGCACTGTTGCCTTAGGAGCTGAGGTAAAGTTTGTTGCTAGGTGGGCGGGGCAATGGAAGTCTCTGCCTGGAGATTGGCGAGGCAGTTTAAGCAGATCTGTTTTTCTCCACTTGTCTGGGTCCTCTGGCTTGGGTCTCATGCTGAGTGCCTCAGCCAGGGTGGACCCGGAGTTCCAGAGCTCCAAAGTTCCAAAGGGCAGGCTGTAAATGGCGAGAGTGGTGCTGGGACCCTACAGAGTACTTCAGCCAGTAATGGAACTGGTGTCTCTGAGGGGCGGGCGCTCAGAGCCTCCCTGTGCGACCGGCGGTGCCGGGTGCCGGGCCGGGGAGAGAGCTGGAGGGAGCAGGGACCCAAAACTTCCCCGCACGCTGCAATACCTGGTCTTAGGAAATGAGGTAAAGTTTGTTCATAGGTGGGCAGGGCAATGGAAGTCTCTGCCTGGAGAATGGCAAGGCAGTTTAAGCAGATCTGTTTTTCTCCTCTTGTCTGGGTCCTCTGGTTTGGGGTCTCACGCTGAGTGCCTCAGCCAGGGTGGACCCGGAGTTCCAGAGCTCCAAAGTTCCAAAGGGCAGGCTCTAAATGGCGAAAGTGGTGCTGGGACCCTACAGAGTACTTCAGCCAGAAATGGAACCAGCGTCTCTGAGGGGCGGGTGCCCAGAGCCTCCCTGTGTGACCGGCGGCTTGATGCCGGGTGCCCGGGCTGGAGACAATGCAGCCGGAGAGGGATCTGGAGAGGGCTGGGACTGGAGACTTCCACACACGAGTAGAAAGGCAGCAGTGGGGGGAGGGGCGCAATATCTGGCCTTGCGTGGGACTGAAGTTCCCGGGCCTGACCCCAGCGCGGTTGGTGGTGGGCTGGGGAATGGGGGTAGCGAAGTGATAGCCTTTTTGGGAACTCACGTTCAGAGAATCTCACCAGTTCACCTATGCCGTCGCCATCTTGCCCCGTCTCCGAGTCTTCACTTTTCAAGGGAAAGTTAGTGCGGGCTGATTACCTAAAGAGGTTACAGTCATGAAAATGGCTTAGGAAATCGCCTGTCCACAGAAAGTCATGAGGGAAGACTTGGGAACCAGGTTGATGTCTCATATTTCTGCAAAGGCTTGTGACAAAGGCCAGTCTTCCCCAAAGGGTGTGTAATCCTGAACCTTTTCTCCAAGACCATGACTGATGAGTGAAGAGGAGACAAGTCACTTTTTATTTTTTGGGGAGGGTAGGGCGATTGCAAGCCTTGACAATACACTCTATCAAGAGGTAATCGGT